>NW_026112957.1:0-51101 GCF_024323335.1 Lathyrus oleraceus
AAACACTTTTGGTTTATTATAGGATCATAAATTTGATCCTTGATTAATTTAGGTTCTATTTTAGTATTAACCCTTTTGATTCTATTTTATTCTCATTTTTCGACTTTTGTTGTTATTTTTTACCGTTATTTTTAGACGTCGATTTTAATTTATGGATTCAAGAATTCCCATGTTGTTATTCCTGGTTATTTTATCGATATATTGATAGTATTTCGCCGCGTTATGATTAATTGCATATGACATTTCAATTATTGTCTTATGTGCAAACCGGCTTGAGCACATTATCTAGATTTCTTGTTTGCTTTTCAATTTCACTTTCCTTGCACGTCATTGCGTTATGTGACTTTGATTCGCATCCTCGCATCCTGATTTTTATCCGTGCACGTCCCGATGTTGTTTCTTTCAATTTAATTTTCGAGTGTTTTGTAAATATAACTTGTTGTGTTATTTATTTTCTTCACATGGCTTACTCTCGGGCCTTCTTACAATGAGACAGTTCTCTTGCACTTACACTCATACATTGCATTATTTGTTGTTTGGGCCCGATTTAATTATTCCAGTACTTTGAATCCCCATTTGACAAAATGTACCCCACTTCCCCGATGTGTAATAATTTTACTACTTTTCATTTCTTTATTGCTTGACTGTTTAGTTAGCTACTAACACAGAATAAAATCAACCATTTCCAAAAATCAAAAAAATAAGACTCGATCCAACGTCGAGTATTTCTCAATAAACAAATCAATCCATTTCTCCTCCCATTCCATTCCATTTCTTTCAAACTTCATCAAATGCTTGGTCCAACGTCAAGCCCATTCTCATAATAAAAAACCAAAATTAATTCATAATTGAGACTTTTTCACTAAAGATGGAAATGGAACACTTATTTTGTTTAGACTATTATATATATATATATATATATAATATATATATATATATATATATATATAGATATATCTATTATATAGATATATATATATATATATTATATATATATATTAATAAACACTTTTGGTTTATTATAGGATCATAAATTTGATCCTTGATTAATTTAGGTTCTATTTTAGTATTAACCCTTTTGATTCTTTATTATTCATTTTTCGACTTTTGTTGTTATTCTTTTACCGTATTTTTAGACGTCGATTTAATTTATGGATTCAAGAATTCCCATGTTGTTATTCCATGGTTATTTTATCGATTATTGATAGTATTTCGCCGCGTTATGATTAATTGCATATGACATTTCAATTATTGTCATTATGTGCAAACCGGCTTTGAGCACATTATCTAGATTTCTTGTTTGCTTTTCAATTTTCACTTTCCTTGCACGTCATTGCGTTATGTGACTTTGATTCGCATCCTCGCATCCTGATTTTTATCCGTGCACGTCCCGATGTTGTTTCTTTCAATTTAATTTTCGAGTGTTTTGTAAATATAACTTGTTGTGTTATTTATTTTCTTCACATGGCTTACTCTCGGGCCTTCTTACAATGAGAGTTCTCTTGCACTTACACTCATACATTGCATTATTTGTGTTTGGGCCCGATTTAATTATTCCAGTACTTTGAATCCCCATTTGACAAAATGTACCCCACTTCCCCGATGTGTAATATTTTACTGCTTTTCATTTCTTTATTGCTTGACTGTTTAGTTAGCTACTAACACAAGAATAAAATCAACCATTTCCAAAATATCAAAAAAATAAGACTCGATCCAACATCGAGTATTTTCTCAATAAACAAATCAATCCATTTCTTCCTCCCATTCCATTCCATTTCTTTCAAACCTTCATCAAATGCTTGGTCCAACGTCAAGCCATTTCTCATAATAAAAACTCAAAAATTAATTCATATTGAGACCTTTTCATAAAGATGGAAATGGAACACTTATTTTAGTTTATTCACAATATAGATATATGATATATTATAATATATTATATATATATATATTATATCTAGATATATATATATATATATATTATATATCTCTATATATATATATATATATATATATATATATTATATATATATATTATATATATATAAACACACTTTGTTTATTATAGGATCATAAATTTGATCCTTGATTAATTTAGGTTCTATTTTAGTATTAACCCTTTTGATTCTATTTTATTCTCATTTTTCGACTTTTGTTGTTATTCTTTTACCGTTATTTTTAGACGTCGATTTAATTTATGGATTCAAGAATTCCCATGTTGTTATTCCATGGTTATTTTATCGATATATTGATAGTATTTCGCCGCGTTATGATTAATTGCATATGACATTTCAATTATTGTCATTATGTGCAAACCGGCTTTGAGCACATTATCTAGATTTCTTGTTTGCTTTTCAATTTTCACTTTCCTTGCACGTCATTGCGTTATGTGACTTTGATTCGCATCCTCGCATCCTGATTTTTATCCGTGCACGTCCCGATGTTGTTTCTTTCAATTTAATTTTCGAGTGTTTTGTAAATATAACTTGTTGTGTTATTTATTTTCTTCACATGGCTTACTCTCGGGCCTTCTTACAAAGACACAGTTCTCTTGCACTTACACTCATACATTGCATTATTTGTTGTTTGGGCCCGATTTAATTATTCCAGTACTTTGAATCCCCATTTGACAAAATGTACCCCACTTCCCCGATGTGTAATAATTTTACTGCTTTTCATTTCTTTATTGCTTGACTGTTTAATTAGCTACTAACACAAGAATAAAATCAACCATTTCCAAAATATCAAAAAAATAAGACTCGATCCAACGTCGAGTATTTTCTCAATAAACAAATCAATCCATTTCTTCCTCCCATTTCATTCCATTTCTTTCAAACCTTCATCAAATGCTTGATCCAACGTCAAGCCATTTCTCATAATAAAAACTCAAAAAAATTAATTCATAATTGAGACCTTTTCAATAAAGATGGAAATGGAACACTTATTTTAGTTTATCACTATATATATTAATAAACACTTTTGGTTTATTATAGGATCATAAATTTGATCCTTGATTAATTTAGGTTCTATTTTAGTATTACCCTTTTGATTCTATTTTATTCTCATTTTTCGACTTTTGTTGTTATTCTTTTACCGTTATTTTTAGACGTCGATTTTAATTTATGGATTCAAGAATTCCCATGTTGTTATTCCATGGTTATTTTATCGATATATTGATAGTATTTCGCCGCGTTATGATTAATTGCATATGACATTTCAATTATTGTCATTATGTGCAAACCGGCTTTGAGCACATTATCTAGATTTCTTGTTTGCTTTTCAATTTTCACTTTCCTTGCACGTCATTGCGTTATGTGACTTTGATTCGCATCCTCGCATCCTGATTTTTATCCGTGCACGTCCCGATGTTGTTTCTTTCAATTTAATTTTCGAGTGTTTTGTAAATATAACTTGTTGTGTTATTTATTTTCTTCACATGGCTTACTCTCGGGCCTTCTTAAAATGAGACAGTTCTCTTGCACTTACACTCATACATTGCATTATTTGTTGTTTGGGCCCGATTTAATTATTCCAGTACTTTGAATCCCCATTTGACAAAATGTACCCCACTTCCCCGATGTGTAATAATTTTACTGCTTTTCATTTCTTTATTGCTTGACTGTTTAGTTAGCTACTAACACAAGAATAAAATCAACCATTTCCAAATATCAAAAAATAAGACTCGATCCAACGTCGAGTATTTTCTCAATAAACAAATCAATCCATTTCTTCCTCCCATTCCATTCCATTTCTTTCAAACCTTCATCAAATGCTTGATCCAACGTCAAGCCATTTCTCATAATAAAAACTCAAAAACTTAATTCATAATTGAGACCTTTTTCAATAAAGATGGAAATGGAACACTTATTTTAGTTTATTCACATATAATATATGAGTATATATATATTATATATATATATCTATATATATAATATATGATTATATAGAGTATATATATATTATATAATATTATTCTATATAATATATAGATATATATATATATATAATAAACACTTTTGGTTTATTATAGGATCATAAATTTGATCCTTGATTAATTTAGGTTCTATTTTAGTATTAACCCTTTTGATTCTATTTTATTCTCATTTTTCGACTTTTGTTGTTATTCTTTTACCGTTATTTTTAGACGTCGATTTTAATTTATGGATTCAACAATTCCCATGTTGTTATTCCATGGTTATTTTATCGATATATTGATAGTATTTCGCCGCGTTATGATTAATTGCATATGACATTTCAATTATTGTCATTATGTGCAAACCGGCTTTGAGCACATTATCTAGATTTCTTGTTTGCTTTTCAATTTTCACTTTCCTTGCACGTCATTGCGTTATGTGACTTTGATTCGCATCCTCGCATCCTGATTTTTATCCGTGCACGTCCCGATGTTGTTTCTTTCAATTTAATTTTCGAGTGTTTTGTAAATATAACTTGTTGTGTTATTTATTTTCTTCACATGGCTTACTCTCGGGCCTTCTTACAATGAGACAGTTCTCTTGCACTTACACTCATACATTGCATTATTTGTTGTTTGGGCCCGATTTAATTATTCCAGTACTTTGAATCCCCATTTGACAAAATGTACCCCACTTCCCCGATGTGTAATAATTTTACTGCTTTTCATTTCTTTATTGCTTGACTGTTTAGTTAGCTACTAACACAAGAATAAAATCAACCATTTCCAAAATATCAAAAAAATAAGACTCGATCCAACGTCGAGTATTTTCTCAATAAACAAATCAATCCATTTCTTCCTCCCATTCCATTCCATTTCTTTCAAACCTTCATCAAATGCTTGATCCAACGTCAAGCCATTTCTCATAATAAAAACTCAAAAAAAATTAATTCATAATTGAGACCTTTTTCAATAAAGATGGAAATGGAACACTTATTTTAGTTTATTCACTATATATATTAATAAACACTTTTGGTTTATTATAGGATCATAAATTTGATCCTTGATTAATTTAGGTTCTATTTTAGTATTAACCCTTTTGATTCTATTTTATTCTCATTTTTCGACTTTTGTTGTTATTCTTTTACCGTTATTTTTAGACGTCGATTTTAATTTATGGATTCAAGAATTCCCATGTTGTTATTCCATGGTTATTTTATCGATATATTGATAGTATTTCGCCGCGTTATGATTAATTGCATATGACATTTCAATTATTGTCATTATGTGCAAACCGGCTTTGAGCACATTATCTAGATTTCTTGTTTGCTTTTCAATTTTCACTTTCCTTGCACGTCATTGCGTTATGTGACTTTGATTCGCATCCTCGCATCCTGATTTTTATCCGTGCACGTCCCGATGTTGTTTCTTTCAATTTAATTTTCGAGTGTTTTGTAAATATAACTTGTTGTGTTATTTATTTTCTTCACATGGCTTACTCTCGGGCCTTCTTACAATGAGACAGTTCTCTTGCACTTACACTCATACATTGCATTATTTGTTGTTTGGGCCCGATTTAATTATTCCAGTACTTTGAATCCCCATTTGACAAAATGTACCCCACTTCCCCGATGTGTAATAATTTTACTGCTTTTCATTTCTTTATTGCTTGACTGTTTAGTTAGCTACTAACACAAGAATAAAATCAACCATTTCCAAAATATCAAAAAAATAAGACTCGATCCAACGTCGAGTATTTTCTCAATAAACAAATCAATCCATTTCTTCCTCCCATTCCATTCCATTTCTTTCAAACCTTCATCAAATGCTTGGTCCAACGTCAAGCCATTTCTCATAATAAAAACTCAAAAACTTAATTCATAATTGAGACCTTTTTCAATAAAGATGGAAATGGAACACTTATTTTAGTTTATTCACTATATATATATATATATATATATATATATATATATATATATATATATATATATATATATATATATATATATATATATATATATATATATATATATATATATATATTAATAAACATTTTGGTTTATTATAGGATCATAAATTTGATCCTTGATTAATTTAGGTTCTATTTTAGTATTAACCCTTTTGATTCTATTTTATTCTCATTTTTCGACTTTTGTTGTTATTCTTTTACCGTTATTTTTAGACGTCGATTTTAATTTATGGATTCAAGAATTCCCATGTTGTTATTCCATGGTTATTTTATCGATATATTGATAGTATTTCGCCGCGTTATGATTAATTGCATATGACATTTCAATTATTGTCATTATGTGCAAACCGGCTTTGAGCACATTATCTAGATTTCTTGTTTGCCTTTCAATTTTCACTTTCCTTGCACGTCATTGCGTTATGTGACTTTGATTCGCATCCTCGCATCCTGATTTTTATCCGTGCACGTCCCGATGTTGTTTCTTTCAATTTAATTTTCGAGTGTTTTGTAAATATAACTTGTTGTGTTATTTATTTTCTTCACATGGCTTACTCTCGGGCCTTCTTACAATGAGACAGTTCTCTTGCACTTACACTCATACATTGCATTATTTGTTGTTTGGGCCCGATTTAATTATTCCAGTACTTTGAATCCCCATTTGACAAAATGTACCCCACTTCCCCGATGTGTAATAATTTTACTGCTTTTCATTTCTTTATTGCTTGACTGTTTAGTTAGCTACTAACACAAGAATAAAATCAACCATTTCCAAAATATCAAAAAAATAAGACTCGATCCAACGTCGAGTATTTTCTCAATAAACAAATCAATCCATTTCTTCCTCCCATTCCATTCCATTTCTTTCAAACCTTCATCAAATGCTTGATCCAACGTCAAGCCATTTCTCATAATAAAAACTCAAAAAAATTAATTCATAATTGAGACCTTTTTCAATAAAGATGGAAATGGAACACTTATTTTAGTTTATTCACTATATATATTAATAAACACTTTTGGTTTATTATAGGATCATAAATTTGATCCTTGATTAATTTAGGTTCTATTTTAGTATTAACCCTTTTGATTCTATTTTATTCTCATTTTTCGACTTTTGTTGTTATTCTTTTACCGTTATTTTTAGACGTCGATTTTAATTTATGGATTCAAGAATTCCCATGTTGTTATTCCATGGTTATTTTATCGATATATTGATAGTATTTCGCCGCGTTATGATTAATTGCATATGACATTTCAATTATTGTCATTATGTGCAAACCGGCTTTGAGCACATTATCTAGATTTCTTGTTTGCTTTTCAATTTTCACTTTCCTTGCACGTCATTGCGTTATGTGACTTTGATTCGCATCCTCGCATCCTGATTTTTATCCGTGCACGTCCCGATGTTGTTTCTTTCAATTTAATTTTCGAGTGTTTTGTAAATATAACTTGTTGTGTTATTTATTTTCTTCACATGGCTTACTCTCGGGCCTTCTTACAATGAGACAGTTCTCTTGCACTTACACTCATACATTGCATTATTTGTTGTTTGGGCCCGATTTAATTATTCCAGTACTTTGAATCCCCATTTGACAAAATGTACCCCACTTCCCCGATGTGTAATAATTTTACTGCTTTTCATTTCTTTATTGCTTGACTGTTTAGTTAGCTACTAACACAAGAATAAAATCAACCATTTCCAAAATATCAAAAAAATAAGACTCGATCCAACGTCGAGTATTTTCTCAATAAACAAATCAATCCATTTCTTCCTCCCATTCCATTCCATTTCTTTCAAACCTTCATCAAATGCTTGATCCAACGTCAAGCCATTTCTCATAATAAAAACTCAAAAAAATTAATTCATAATTGAGACCTTTTTCAATAAAGATGGAAATGGAACACTTATTTTAGTTTATTCACTATATATATTAATAAACACTTTTGGTTTATTATAGGATCATAAATTTGATCCTTGATTAATTTAGGTTCTATTTTAGTATTAACCCTTTTGATTCTATTTTATTCTCATTTTTCGACTTTTGTTGTTATTCTTTTACCGTTATTTTTAGACGTCGATTTTAATTTATGGATTCAAGAATTCCCATGTTGTTATTCCATGGTTATTTTATCGATATATTGATAGTATTTCGCCGCGTTATGATTAATTGCATATGACATTTCAATTATTGTCATTATGTGCAAACCGGCTTTGAGCACATTATCTAGATTTCTTGTTTGCTTTTCAATTTTCACTTTCCTTGCACGTCATTGCGTTATGTGACTTTGATTCGCATCCTCGCATCCTGATTTTTATCCGTGCACGTCCCGATGTTGTTTCTTTCAATTTAATTTTCGAGTGTTTTGTAAATATAACTTGTTGTGTTATTTATTTTCTTCACATGGCTTACTCTCGGGCCTTCTTACAATGAGACAGTTCTCTTGCACTTACACTCATACATTGCATTATTTGTTGTTTGGGCCCGATTTAATTATTCCAGTACTTTGAATCCCCATTTGACAAAATGTACCCCACTTCCCCGATGTGTAATAATTTTACTGCTTTTCATTTCTTTATTGCTTGACTGTTTAGTTAGCTACTAACACAAGAATAAAATCAACCATTTCCAAAATATCAAAAAAATAAGACTCGATCCAACGTCGAGTATTTTCTCAATAAACAAATCAATCCATTTCTTCCTCCCATTCCATTCCATTTCTTTCAAACCTTCATCAAATGCTTGGTCCAACGTCAAGCCATTTCTCATAATAAAAACTCAAAAACTTAATTCATAATTGAGACCTTTTTCAATAAAGATGGAAATGGAACACTTATTTTAGTTTATTCACTATATATATATATATATATATATATATATATATATATATATATATATATATATATATATATATATATATATATATATATATATATATATATATATATAATAAACACTTTTGGTTTATTATAGGATCATAAATTTGATCCTTGATTAATTTAGGTTCTATTTTAGTATTAACCCTTTTGATTCTATTTTATTCTCATTTTTCGACTTTTGTTGTTATTCTTTTACCGTTATTTTTAGACGTCGATTTTAATTTATGGATTCAAGAATTCCCATGTTGTTATTCCATGGTTATTTTATCGATATATTGATAGTATTTCGCCGCGTTATGATTAATTGCATATGACATTTCAATTATTGTCATTATGTGCAAACCGGCTTTGAGCACATTATCTAGATTTCTTGTTTGCCTTTCAATTTTCACTTTCCTTGCACGTCATTGCGTTATGTGACTTTGATTCGCATCCTCGCATCCTGATTTTTATCCGTGCACGTCCCGATGTTGTTTCTTTCAATTTAATTTTCGAGTGTTTTGTAAATATAACTTGTTGTGTTATTTATTTTCTTCACATGGCTTACTCTCGGGCCTTCTTACAATGAGACAGTTCTCTTGCACTTACACTCATACATTGCATTATTTGTTGTTTGGGCCCGATTTAATTATTCCAGTACTTTGAATCCCCATTTGACAAAATGTACCCCACTTCCCCGATGTGTAATAATTTTACTGCTTTTCATTTCTTTATTGCTTGACTGTTTAGTTAGCTACTAACACAAGAATAAAATCAACCATTTCCAAAATATCAAAAAAATAAGACTCGATCCAACGTCGAGTATTTTCTCAGTAAACAAATCAATCCATTTCTTCCTCCCATTCCATTCCATTTCTTTCAAACCTTCATCAAATGCTTGATCCAACGTCAAGCCATTTCTCATAATAAAAACTCAAAAAAAATTAATTCATAATTGAGACCTTTTTCAATAAAGACGGAAATGGAACACTTATTTTAGTTTATTCACTATATATATTAATAAACACATTTGGTTTATTATAGGATCATAAATTTGATCCTTGATTAATTTAGGTTCTATTTTAGTATTAACCCTTTTGATTCTATATTATTCTCATTTTTCGACTTTTGTTGTTATTCTTTTACCGTTATTTTTAGACGTCGATTTTAATTTATGGATTCAAGAATTCCCATGTTGTTATTCCATGGTTATTTTATCGATATATTGATAGTATTTCGCCGCGTTGTGATTAATTGCATATGACATTTCAATTATTGTCATTATGTGCAAACCGGCTTTCAGCACATTATCTAGATTTCTTGTTTGCTTTTCAATTTTTACTTTCCTTGCACGTCATTGCGTTATGTGACTTTGATTCGCATCCTCGCATCCTGATTTTTATCCGTGCACGTCCCGATGTTGTTTCTTTCAATTTAATTTTCGAGTGTTTTGTAAATATAACTTGTTGTGTTATTTATTTTCTTCACATGGCTTACTCTCGGGCCTTCTTACAATGAGACAGTTCTCTTGCACTTACACTCATACATTGCATTATTTGTTGTTTGGGCCCGATTTAATTATTTCAGTACTTTGAATCCCCATTTGACAAAATGTACCCCACTTACCCGATGTGTAATAATTTTACTGATTTTCATTTCTTTATTGCTTGACTGTTTAGTTAGCTACTAACACAAGAATAAAATCAACCATTTCCAAAATATCAAAAAAATAAGACTCGATCCAACGTCGAGTATTTTCTCAGTAAACAAATCAATCCATTTCTCCCTCCCATTCCATTCCATTTCTTTCAAACCTTCATCAAATGCTTGATCGAACGTCAAGCCATTTCTCATAATAAAAACTCAAAAAAAATTAATTCATAATTGAGACCTTTTTCGATAAAGACGGAAATGGAACACTTATTTTAGTTTATTCACTATATATATTAATAAACACATTTGGTTTATTATAGGATCATAAATTTGATCCTTGATTAATTTAGGTTCTATTTTAGTATTAACCCTTTTGATTCTATTTTATTCTCATTTTTCGACTTTTGTTGTTATTCTTTTACCGTTATTTTTAGACGTCTATTTTAATTTATGGATTCAAGAATTCCAATGTTGTTATTCCATGGTTATTTTATCGATATATTGATAGTATTTCGCCGCGTTGTGATTAATTGCATATGACATTTCAATTATTGTCATTATGTGCAAACCGGCTTTCAGCACATTATCTAGATTTCTTGTTTGCTTTTCAATTTTTACTTTCCTTGCACGTCATTGCGTTATGTGACTTTGATTCGCATCCTCGCATCCTGATTTTTATCCGTGCACGTCCCGATGTTGTTTCTTTCAATTTAATTTTCGAGTGTTTTGTAAATATAACTTGTTGTGTTATTTATTTTCTTCACATGGCTTACTCTCGGGCCTTCTTACAATGAGACAGTTCTCTTGCACTTACACTCATACATTGCATTATTTGTTGTTTGGGCCCGATTTAATTATTTCAGTACTTTGAATCCCCATTTGACAAAATGTACCCCACTTAACCCGATGTGTAATAATTTTACTGATTTTCATTTCTTTATTGCTTGACTGTTTAGTTAGCTACTAACACAAGAATAAAATCAACCATTTCCAAAATATCAAAAAAATAAGACTCGATCCAACGTCGAGTATTTTCTCAATAAACAAATCAATCCATTTCTTCCTCCCATTCCATTCCATTTCTTTCAAACCTTCATCAAATGCTTGGTCCAACGTCAAGCCATTTCTCATAATAAAAACTCAAAAACTTAATTCATAATTGAGACCTTTTTCAATAAAGATGGAAATGGAACACTTATTTTAGTTTATTCACTATATATATATATATATATATATATATATATATATATATATATATATATATATATATATATATATATATATATATATATATATATATATATATATATATATATATATATATATTAATAAACACTTTTGGTTTATTATAGGATCATAAATTTGATCCTTGATTAATTTAGGTTCTATTTTAGTATTAACCCTTTTGATTCTATTTTATTCTCATTTTTCGACTTTTGTTGTTATTCTTTTACCGTTATTTTTAGACGTCGATTTTAATTTATGGATTCAAGAATTCCCATGTTGTTATTCCATGGTTATTTTATCGATATATTGATAGTATTTCGCCGCGTTATGATTAATTGCATATGACATTTCAATTATTGTCATTATGTGCAAACCGGCTTTGAGCACATTATCTAGATTTCTTGTTTGCCTTTCAATTTTCACTTTCCTTGCACGTCATTGCGTTATGTGACTTTGATTCGCATCCTCGCATCCTGATTTTTATCCGTGCACGTCCCGATGTTGTTTCTTTCAATTTAATTTTCGAGTGTTTTGTAAATATAACTTGTTGTGTTATTTATTTTCTTCACATGGCTTACTCTCGGGCCTTCTTACAATGAGACAGTTCTCTTGCACTTACACTCATACATTGCATTATTTGTTGTTTGGGCCCGATTTAATTATTCCAGTACTTTGAATCCCCATTTGACAAAATGTACCCCACTTCCCCGATGTGTAATAATTTTACTGCTTTTCATTTCTTTATTGCTTGACTGTTTAGTTAGCTACTAACACAAGAATAAAATCAACCATTTCCAAAATATCAAAAAAATAAGACTCGATCCAACATCGAGTATTTTCTCAAGAAACAAATCAATCCATTTCTTCCTCCCATTCCATTCCATTTCTTTCAAACCTTCATCAAATGCTTGATCCAACGTCAAGCCATTTCTCATAATAAAAACTCAAAAAAAATTAATTCATAATTGAGACCTTTTTCAATAAAGATGGAAATGGAACACTTATTTTAGTTTATTCACTATATATATTAATAAACACTTTTGGTTTATTATAGGATCATAAATTTGATCCTTGATTAATTTAGGTTCTATTTTAGTATTAACCCTTTTGATTCTATTTTATTCTCATTTTTCGACTTTTGTTGTTATTCTTTTACCGTTATTTTTAGACGTCGATTTTAATTTATGGATTCAAGAATTCCCATGTTGTTATTCCATGGTTATTTTATCGATATATTGATAGTATTTCGCCGCGTTATGATTAATTGCATATGACATTTCAATTATTGTCATTATGTGCAAACCGGCTTTGAGCACATTATCTAGATTTCTTGTTTGCTTTTCAATTTTCACTTTCCTTGCACGTCATTGCGTTATGTGACTTTGATTCGCATCCTCGCATCCTGATTTTTATCCGTGCACGTCCCGATGTTGTTTCTTTCAATTTAATTTTCGAGTGTTTTGTAAATATAACTTGTTGTGTTATTTATTTTCTTCACATGGCTTACTCTCGGGCCTTCTTACAATGAGACAGTTCTCTTGCACTTACACTCATACATTGCATTATTTGTTGTTTGGGCCCGATTTAATTATTCCAGTACTTTGAATCCCCATTTGACAAAATGTACCCCACTTCCCCGATGTGTAATAATTTTACTGCTTTTCATTTCTTTATTGCTTGACTGTTTAGTTAGCTACTAACACAAGAATAAAATCAACCATTTCCAAAATATCAAAAAATAAGACTCGATCCAACGTCGAGTATTTTCTCAATAAACAAATCAATCCATTTCTTCCTCCCATTCCATTCCATTTCTTTCAAACCTTCATCAAATGCTTGGTCCAACGTCAAGCCATTTCTCATAATAAAAACTCAAAAACTTTATTCATAATTGAGACCTTTTTCAATAAAGATGGAAATGGAACACTTATTTTAGTTTATTCACTATTATATATATATATAATAAACACTTTTGGTTTATTATAGGATCATAAATTTGATCCTTGATTAATTTAGGTTCTATTTTAGTATTAACCCTTTTGATTCTATTTTATTCTCATTTTTCGACTTTTGTTGTTATTCTTTTACCGTTATTTTTAGACGTCGATTTTAATTTATGGATTCAAGAATTCCCATGTTGTTATTCCATGGTTATTTTATCGATATATTGATAGTATTTCGCCGCGTTATGATTAATTGCATATGACATTTCAATTATTGTCATTATGTGCAAACCGGCTTTGAGCACATTATCTAGATTTCTTGTTTGCCTTTCAATTTTCACTTTCCTTGCACGTCATTGCGTTATGTGACTTTGATTCGCATCCTCGCATCCTGATTTTTATCCGTGCACGTCCCGATGTTGTTTCTTTCAATTTAATTTTCGAGTGTTTTGTAAATATAACTTGTTGTGTTATTTATTTTCTTCACATGGCTTACTCTCGGGCCTTCTTACAATGAGACAGTTCTCTTGCACTTACACTCATACATTGCATTATTTGTTGTTTGGGCCCGATTTAATTATTTCAGTACTTTGAATCCCCATTTGACAAAATGTACCCCACTTCCCCGATGTGTAATAATTTTACTGCTTTTCATTTCTTTATTGCTTGACTGTTTAGTTAGCTACTAACACAAGAATAAAATCAACCATTTCCAAAATATCAAAAAAATAAGACTCGATCCAACGTCGAGTATTTTCTCACTAAACAAATCAATCCATTTCTCCCTCCCATTCCATTCCATTTCTTTCAAACCTTCATCAAATGCTTGATCCAACGTCAAGCCATTTCTCATAATAAAAACTCAAAAAAAATTAATTCATAATTGAGACCTTTTTCGATAAAGATGGAAATGGAACACTTATTTTAGTTTATTCACTATATATATTAATAAACACATTTGGTTTATTATAGGATCATAAATTTGATCCTTGATTAATTTAGGTTCTATTTTAGTATTAACCCTTTTGATTCTATTTTATTCTCATTTTTCGACTTTTGTTGTTATTCTTTTACCGTTATTTTTAGACGTCAATTTTAATTTATGGATTCAAGAATTCCAATGTTGTTATTCCATGGTTATTTTATCGATATATTGATAGTATTTCGCCGCGTTATGATTAATTGCATATGACATTTCAATTATTGTCATTATGTGCAAACCGGCTTTGAGCACATTATCTAGATTTCTTGTTTGCTTTTCAATTTTCACTTTCCTTGCACGTCATTGCGTTATGTGACTTTGATTCGCATCCTCGCATCCTGATTTTTATCCGTGCACGTCCCGATGTTGTTTCTTTCAATTTAATTTTCGAGTGTTTTGTAAATATAACTTGTTGTGTTATTTATTTTCTTCACATGGCTTACTCTCGGGCCTTCTTACAATGAGACAGTTCTCTTGCACTTACACTCATACATTGCATTATTTGTTGTTTGGGCCCGATTTAATTATTCCAGTACTTTGAATCCCCATTTGACAAAATGTACCCCACTTCCCCGATGTGTAATAATTTTACTGCTTTTCATTTCTTTATTGCTTGACTGTTTAGTTAGCTACTAACACAAGAATAAAATCAACCATTTCCAAAATATCAAAAAAATAAGACTCGATCCAACGTCGAGTATTTTCTCAATAAACAAATCAATCCATTTCTTCCTCCCATTCCATTCCATTTCTTTCAAACCTTCATCAAATGCTTGATCCAACGTCAAGCCATTTCTCATAATAAAAACTCAAAAAAAATTAATTCATAATTGAGACCTTTTTCAATAAAGATGGAAATGGAACACTTATTTTAGTTTATTCACTATATATATTAATAAACACTTTTGGTTTATTATAGGATCATAAATTTGATCCTTGATTAATTTAGGTTCTATTTTAGTATTAACCCTTTTGATTCTATTTTATTCTCATTTTTCGACTTTTGTTGTTATTCTTTTACCGTTATTTTTAGACGTCGATTTTAATTTATGGATTCAAGAATTCCCATGTTGTTATTCCATGGTTATTTTATCGATATATTGATAGTATTTCGCCGCGTTATGATTAATTGCATATGACATTTCAATTATTGTCATTATGTGCAAACCGGCTTTGAGCACATTATCTAGATTTCTTGTTTGCTTTTCAATTTTCACTTTCCTTGCACGTCATTGCGTTATGTGACTTTGATTCGCATCCTCGCATCCTGATTTTTATCCGTGCACGTCCCGATGTTGTTTCTTTCAATTTAATTTTCGAGTGTTTTGTAAATATAACTTGTTGTGTTATTTATTTTCTTCACATGGCTTACTCTCGGGCCTTCTTACAATGAGACAGTTCTCTTGCACTTACACTCATACATTGCATTATTTGTTGTTTGGGCCCGATTTAATTATTCCAGTACTTTGAATCCCCATTTGACAAAATGTACCCCACTTCCCCGATGTGTAATAATTTTACTGCTTTTCATTTCTTTATTGCTTGACTGTTTAGTTAGCTACTAACACAAGAATAAAATCAACCATTTCCAAAATATCAAAAAAATAAGACTCGATCCAACGTCGAGTATTTTCTCAATAAACAAATCAATCCATTTCTTCCTCCCATTCCATTCCATTTCTTTCAAACCTTCATCAAATGCTTGGTCCAACGTCAAGCTATTTCTCATTAAAAAAACTCAAAAACTTAATTCATAATTGAGACCTTTTTCAATAAAGATGGAAATGGAACACTTATTTTAGTTTATTCACTATATATATATATATATATATATATATATATATATATATATATATATATATATATATATATATATATATATATATATATATATATATATATATATATATATATATATATATATATATATTAATAAACACTTTTGGTTTATTATAGGATCATAAATTTGATCCTTGATTAATTTAGGTTCTATTTTAGTATTAACCCTTTTGATTCTATTTTATTCTCATTTTTCGACTTTTGTTGTTATTCTTTTACCGTTATTTTTAGACGTCGATTTTAATTTATGGATTCAAGAATTCCCATGTTGTTATTCCATGGTTATTTTATCGATATATTGATAGTATTTCGCCGCGTTATGATTAATTGCATATGACATTTCAATTATTGTCATTATGTGCAAACCGGCTTTGAGCACATTATCTAGATTTCTTGTTTGCCTTTCAATTTTCACTTTCCTTGCACGTCATTGCGTTATGTGACTTTGATTCGCATCCTCGCATCCTGATTTTTATCCGTGCACGTCCCGATGTTGTTTCTTTCAATTTAATTTTCGAGTGTTTTGTAAATATAACTTGTTGTGTTATTTATTTTCTTCACATGGCTTACTCTCGGGCCTTCTTACAATGAGACAGTTCTCTTGCACTTACACTCATACATTGCATTATTTGTTGTTTGGGCCCGATTTAATTATTCCAGTACTTTGAATCCCCATTTGACAAAATGTACCCCACTTTCCCGATGTGTAATAATTTTACTGCTTTTCATTTCTTTATTGCTTGACTGTTTAGTTAGCTAATAACACAAGAATAAAATAAACCATTTCCAAAATACCAAAAAATAAGACTCGATCCAACGTCGAGTATTTTCTCAATAAACAAATCAATCGATTTCTTCCTCCCATTCCATTCCATTTCTTTCAAACCTTCATCAAATGCTTGGTCCAACGTCAAGCCATTTCTCATAATAAAAACTCAAAAACTTTATTCATAATTGAGACCTTTTTCAATAAAGATGGAAATGGAACACTTATTTTAGTTTATTCAATATTTATATATAAATATTAATAAACACTTTTGGTTTATTATAGGATCATAAATTTGATCCTTGATTAATTTAGGTTCTATTTTAGTATTAACCCTTTTGATTCTATTTTATTCTCATTTTTCGACTTTTGTTGTTATTCTTTTACCGTTATTTTTAGACGTCGATTTTAATTTATGGATTCAAGAATTCCCATGTTGTTATTCCATGGTTATTTTATCGATATATTGATAGTATTTCGCCGCGTTATGATTAATTGCATATGACATTTCAATTATTGTCATTATGTGCAAACCGGCTTTGAGCACATTATCTAGATTTCTTGTTTGTATTTCAATTTTCACTTTCCTTGCACGTCATTGCGTTATGTGACTTTGATTCGCATCCTCGCATCCTGATTTTTATCCGTGCACGTCCCGATGTTGTTTCTTTCAATTTAATTTTCGAGTGTTTTGTAAATATAACTTGTTGTGTTATTTATTTTCTTCACATGGCTTACTCTCGGGCCTTCTTACAATGAGACAGTTCTCTTGCACTTACACTCATACATTGCATTATTTGTTGTTTGGGCCCGATTTAATTATTCAGTACTTTGAATCCCCATTTGACAAAATGTACCCCACTTCCCCGATGTGTAATAATTTTACTGCTTTTCATTTCTTTATTGCTTGACTGTTTAGTTAGCTACTAACACAAGAATAAAATCAACCATTTCCAAAATATCAAAAAAATAAGACTCGATCCAACGTCGAGTATTTTCTCAATAAACAAATCAATCCATTTCTTCCTCCCATTCCATTCCATTTCTTTCAAACCTTCATCAAATGCTTGATCCAACGTCAAGCCATTTCTCATAATAAAAACTCAAAAAAATTAATTCATAATTGAGACCTTTTTCAATAAAGATGGAAATGGAACACTTATTTTAGTTTATTCACTATATATATTAATAAACACTTTTGGTTTATTATAGGATCATAAATTTGATCCTTGATTAATTTAGGTTCTATTTTAGTATTAACCCTTTTGATTCTATTTTATTCTCATTTTTCGACTTTTGTTGTTATTCTTTTACCGTTATTTTTAGACGTCGATTTTAATTTATGGATTCAAGAATTCCCATGTTGTTATTCCATGGTTATTTTATCGATATATTGATAGTATTTCGCCGCGTTATGATTAATTGCATATGACATTTCAATTATTGTCATTATGTGCAAACCGGCTTTGAGCACATTATCTAGATTTCTTGTTTGCTTTTCAATTTTCACTTTCCTTGCACGTCATTGCGTTATGTGACTTTGATTAGCATCCTCGCATCCTGATTTTTATCCGTGCACGTCCGATGTTGTTTCTTTCAATTTAATTTTCGAGTGTTTTGTAAATATAACTTGTTGTGTTATTTATTTTCTTCACATGGCTTACTCTCGGGCCTTCTTACAATGAGACAGTTCTCTTGCACTTACACTCATACATTGCATTATTTGTTGTTTGGGCCCGATTTAATTATTCCAGTACTTTGAATCCCCATTTGACAAAATGTACCCCACTTCCCCGATGTGTAATAATTTTACTGCTTTTCATTTCTTTATTGCTTGACTGTTTAGTTAGCTACTAACACAAGAATAAAATCAACCATTTCCAAAATATCAAAAAAATAAGACTCGATCCAACGTCGAGTATTTTCTCAATAAACAAATCAATCCATTTCTTCCTCCCATTCCATTCCATTTCTTTCAAACCTTCATCAAATGCTTGGTCCAACGTCAAGCCATTTCTCATAATAAAAACTCAAAAACTTAATTCATAATTGAGACCTTTTTCAATAAAGATGGAAATGGAACACTTATTTTAGTTTATATATATATATATATATATATATATATATATATATATATATATATATATATATATATATATATATATATATATATATATATATATATATATATATATATATATATATATATATATATATATATTAATAAACACTTTTGGTTTATTATAGGATCATAAATTTGATCCTTGATTAATTTAGGTTCTATTTTAGTATTAACCCTTTTGATTCTATTTTATTCTCATTTTTCGACTTTTGTTGTTATTCTTTTACCGTTATTTTTAGACGTCGATTTTAATTTATGGATTCAAGAATTCCCATGTTGTTATTCCATGGTTATTTTATCGATATATTGATAGTATTTCGCCGCGTTATGATTAATTGCATATGACATTTCAATTATTGTCATTATGTGCAAACCGGCTTTGAGCACATTATCTAGATTTCTTGTTTGCCTTTCAATTTTCACTTTCCTTGCACGTCATTGCGTTATGTGACTTTGATTCGCATCCTCGCATCCTGATTTTTATCCGTGCACGTCCCGATGTTGTTTCTTTCAATTTAATTTTCGAGTGTTTTGTAAATATAACTTGTTGTGTTATTTATTTTCTTCACATGGCTTACTCTCGGGCCTTCTTACAATGAGACAGTTCTCTTGCACTTACACTCATACATTGCATTATTTGTTGTTTGGGCCCGATTTAATTATTCCAGTACTTTGAATCCCCATTTGACAAAATGTACCCCACTTCCCCGATGTGTAATAATTTTACTGCTTTTCATTTCTTTATTGCTTGACTGTTTAGTTAGCTACTAACACAAGAATAAAATTAACCATTTCCAAAATATCAAAAAAATAAGACTCGATCCAACGTCGAGTATTTTCTCAGTAAACAAATCAATCCATTTCTCCCTCCCATTCCATTCCATTTCTTTCAAACCTTCATCAAATGCTTGATCGAACGTCAAGCCATTTCTCATAATAAAAACTCAAACAAAATTAATTCATAATTGAGACCTTTTTCGATAAAGACGGAAATGGAACACTTATTTTAGTTTATTCACTATATATATTAATAAACACATTTGGTTTATTATAGGATCATAAATTTGATCCTTGATTAATACCCTTTTGATTCTATTTTATTCTCATTTTTCGACTTTTGTTGTTATTCTTTTACCGTTATTTTTAGACGTCGATTTTAATTTATGGATTCAAGAATTCCAATGTTGTTATTCCATGGTTATTTTATCGATATATTGATAGTATTTCGCCGCGTTATGATTAATTGCATATGACATTTCAATTATTGTCATTATGTGCAAACCGGCTTTCAGCACATTATCTAGATTTCTTGTTTGCTTTTCAATTTTTACTTTCCTTGCACGTCATTGCGTTATGTGACTTTGATTCGCATCCTCGCATCCTGATTTTTATCCGTGCACGTCCCGATGTTGTTTCTTTCAATTTAATTTTCGAGTGTTTTGTAAATATAACTTGTTGTGTTATTTATTTTCTTCACATGGCTTACTCTCGGGCCTTCTTACAATGAGACAGTTCTCTTGCACTTACACTCATACATTGCATTATTTGTTGTTTGGGCCCGATTTAATTATTCCAGTACTTTGAATCCCCATTTGACAAAATGTACCCCACTTCCCCGATGTGTAATAATTTTACTGCTTTTCATTTCTTTATTGCTTGACTGTTTAGTTAGCTACTAACACAAGAATAAAATCAACCATTTCCAAAATATCAAAAAAATAAGACTCGATCCAACGTCGAGTATTTTCTCAATAAACAAATCAATCCATTTCTTCCTCCCATTCCATTCCATTTCTTTCAAACCTTCATCAAATGCTTGATCCAACGTCAAGCCATTTCTCATAATAAAAACTCAAAAAAATTAATTCATAATTGAGACCTTTTTCAATAAAGATGGAAATGGAACACTTATTTTAGTTTATTCACTATATATATTAATAAACACTTTTGGTTTATTATAGGATCATAAATTTGATCCTTGATTAATTTAGGTTCTATTTTAGTATTAACCCTTTTGATTCTATTTTATTCTCATTTTTCGACTTTTGTTGTTATTCTTTTACCGTTATTTTTAGACGTCGATTTTAATTTATGGATTCAAGAATTCCCATGTTGTTATTCCATGGTTATTTTATCGATATATTGATAGTATTTCGCCGCGTTATGATTAATTGCATATGACATTTCAATTATTGTCATTATGTGCAAACCGGCTTTGAGCACATTATCTAGATTTCTTGTTTGCTTTTCAATTTTCACTTTCCTTGCACGTCATTGCGTTATGTGACTTTGATTCGCATCCTCGCATCCTGATTTTTATCCGTGCACGTCCCGATGTTGTTTCTTTCAATTTAATTTTCGAGTGTTTTGTAAATATAACTTGTTGTGTTATTTATTTTCTTCACATGGCTTACTCTCGGGCCTTCTTACAATGAGACAGTTCTCTTGCACTTACACTCATACATTGCATTATTTGTTGTTTGGGCCCGATTTAATTATTCCAGTACTTTGAATCCCCATTTGACAAAATGTACCCCACTTCCCCGATGTGTAATAATTTTACTGCTTTTCATTTCTTTATTGCTTGACTGTTTAGTTAGCTACTAACACAAGAATAAAATCAACCATTTCCAAAATATCAAAAAAATAAGACTCGATCCAACGTCGAGTATTTTCTCAATAAACAAATCAATCCATTTCTTCCTCCCATTCCATTCCATTTCTTTCAAACCTTCATCAAATGCTTGGTCCAACGTCAAGCCATTTCTCATAATAAAAACTCAAAAACTTAATTCATAATTGAGACCTTTTTCAATAAAGATGGAAATGGAACACTTATTTTAGTTTATTCACTATATATATATATATATATATATATATATATATATATATATATATATATATATATATATATATATATATATATATATATATATATATATATATATTAATAAACACTTTTGGTTTATTATAGGATCATAAATTTGATCCTTGATTAATTTAGGTTCTATTTTAGTATTAACCCTTTTGATTCTATTTTATTCTCATTTTTCGACTTTTGTTGTTATTCTTTTACCGTTATTTTTAGACGTCGATTTTAATTTATGGATTCAAGAATTCCCATGTTGTTATTCCATGGTTATTTTATCGATATATTGATAGTATTTCGCCGCGTTATGATTAATTGCATATGACATTTCAATTATTGTCATTATGTGCAACCCGGCTTTGAGGACATTATCTAGATTTCTTGTTTGCTTTTCAATTTTCACTTTCCTTGCACGTCATTGTGTTATGTGACTTTGATTAGCATCCTCGCATCCTGATTTTTATCCGTGCACGTCCGATGTTGTTTCTTTCAATTTAATTTTCGAGTGTTTTGTAAATATAACTTGTTGTGTTATTTATTTTCTTCACATGGCTTATTCTCGGGCCTTCTTACAATGAGACAGTTCTCTTGCACTTACACTCATACATTGCATTATTTGTTGTTTGGGCCCGATTTAATTATTCCAGTACTTTGAATCCCCATTTGACAAAATGTACCCCACTTACCCGATGTGTAATAATTTTACTGATTTTCATTTCTTTATTGCTTGACTGTTTAGTTAGCTACTAACACAAGAATAAAATCAACCATTTCCAAAATATCAAAAAAATAAGACTCGATCCAACGTCGAGTATTTTCTCAATAAACAAATCAATCCATTTCTTCCTCCCATTCCATTCCATTTCTTTCAAACCATCATCAAATGCTTGGTCCAACGTCAAGCCATTTCTCATAATAAAAACTCAAAAACTTAATTCATAATTGAGACCTTTTTCAATAAAGATGGAATTGGAACACTTATTTTAGTTTATTCACTATATATATATATATATATATATATATATATATATATATATATATATATATATATATATATATATATATATATATATATATATATATATATATATATATATATATATATATATATATATATATATATATATATATATATATATATATATATATATATATATATATATATATATATTAATAAACACTTTGGTTTATTATAGGATCATAAATTTGATCCTTGATTAATTTAGGTTCTATTTTAGTATTAACCCTTTTGATTCTATTTTATTCTCATTTTTCGACTTTTGTTGTTATTCTTTTACCGTTATTTTTAGACGTCGATTTTAATTTATGGATTCAAGAATTCCCATGTTTTATTCCATGGTTATTTTATCGATATATTGATAGTATTTCGCCGCGTTATGATTAATTGCATATGACATTTCAATTATTGTCATTATGTGCAAACCGGCTTTGAGCACATTATCTAGATTTCTTGTTTGCCTTTCAATTTTCACTTTCCTTGCACGTCATTGCGTTATGTGACTTTGATTCGCATCCTCGCATCCTGATTTTTATCCGTGCACGTCCCGATGTTGTTTCTTTCAATTTAATTTTCGAGTGTTTTGTAAATATAACTTGTTGTGTTATTTATTTTCTTCACATGGCTTACTCTCGGGCCTTCTTACAATGAGACAGTTCTCTTGCACTTACACTCATACATTGCATTATTTGTTGTTTGGGCCCGATTTAATTATTCCAGTACTTTGAATCCCCATTTGACAAAATGTACCCCACTTCCCCGATGTGTAATAATTTTACTACTTTTCATTTCTTTATTGCTTGACTGTTTAGTTAGCTACTAACACAAGAATAAAATCAACCAGTTCCAAAATATCAAAAAAATAAGACTCGATCCAACGTCGAGTATTTTCTCAATAAACAAATCAATCCATTTCTTCCTCCCATTCCATTCCATTTCTTTCAAACCTTCATCAAATGCTTGATCCAACGTCAAGCCATTTCTCATAATAAAAACTCAAAAAAAATTAATTCATAATTGAGACCTTTTTCAATAAAGATGGAAATGGAACACTTATTTTAGTTTATTCACTATATATATATAATAAACACTTTTGGTTTATTATAGGATCATAAATTTGATCCTTGATTAATTTAGGTTCTATTTTAGTATTAACCCTTTTGATTCTATTTTATTCTCATTTTTCGACTTTTGTTGTTATTCTTTTACCGTTATTTTTAGACGTCGATTTTAATTTATGGATTCAAGAATTCCATGTTGTTATTCCATGGTTATTTTATCGATATATTGATAGTATTTCGCCGCGTTATGATTAATTGCATATGACATTTCAATTATTGTCATTATGTGCAAACCGGCTTTGAGCACATTATCTAGATTTCTTGTTTGCTTTTCAATTTTCACTTTCCTTGCACGTCATTGTGTTATGTGACTTTGATTAGCATCCTCGCATCCTGATTTTTATCCGTGCACGTCCGATGTTGTTTCTTTCAATTTAATTTTCGAGTGTTTTGTAAATATAACTTGTTGTGTTATTTATTTTCTTCACATGGCTTACTCTCGGGCCTTCTTACAATGAGACAGTTCTCTTGCACTTACACTCATACATTGCATTATTTGTTGTTTGGGCCCGATTTAATTATTCCAGTACTTTGAATCCCCATTTGACAAAATGTACCCCACTTCCCCGATGTGTAATAATTTTACTGCTTTTCATTTCTTTATTGCTTGACTGTTTAGTTAGCTACTAACACAAGAATAAAATCAACCATTTCCAAAATATCAAAAAAATAAGACTCGATCCAACGTCGAGTATTTTCTCAATAAACAAATCAATCCATTTCTTCCTCCCATTCCATTCCATTTCTTTCAAACCTTCATCAAATGCTTGGTCCAACGTCAAGCCATTTCTCATAATAAAAACTCAAAAACTTAATTCATAATTGAGACCTTTTTCAATAAAGATGGAAATGGAACACTTATTTTAGTTTATTCACTATATATATATATATATATATATATATATATATATATATATATATATATATATATATATATATATATATATATATATATATATATTAATAAACACTTTTGGTTTATTATAGGATCATAAATTTGATCCTTGATTAATTTAGGTTCTATTTTAGTATTAACCCTTTTGATTCTATTTTATTCTCATTTTTCGACTTTTGTTGTTATTCTTTTACCGTTATTTTTAGACGTCGATTTTAATTTATGGATTCAAGAATTCCCATGTTGTTATTCCATGGTTATTTTATCGATATATTGATAGTATTTCGCCGCGTTATGATTAATTGCATATGACATTTCAATTATTGTCATTATGTGCAAACCGGCTTTGAGCACATTATCTAGATTTCTTGTTTGCCTTTCAATTTTCACTTTCCTTGCACGTCATTGCGTTATGTGACTTTGATTCGCATCCTCGCATCCTGATTTTTATCCGTGCACGTCCCGATGTTGTTTCTTTCAATTTAATTTTCGAGTGTTTTGTAAATATAACTTGTTGTGTTATTTATTTTCTTCACATGGCTTACTCTCGGGCCTTCTTACAATGAGACAGTTCTCTTGCACTTACACTCATACATTGCATTATTTGTTGTTTGGGCCCGATTTAATTATTCCAGTACTTTGAATCCCCATTTGACAAAATGTACCCCACTTCCCCGATGTGTAATAATTTTACTGCTTTTCATTTCTTTATTGCTTGACTGTTTAGTTAGCTACTAACACAAGAATAAAATCAACCATTTCCAAAATATCAAAAAAATAAGACTCGATCCAACGTCGAGTATTTTCTCAATAAACAAATCAATCCATTTCTTCCTCCCATTCCATTCCATTTCTTTCAAACCTTCATCAAATGCTTGATCCAACGTCAAGCCATTTCTCATAATAAAAACTCAAAAAAAATCAATTCATAATTGAGACCTTTTTCAATAAAGATGGAAATGGAACACTTATTTTAGTTTATTCACTATATATATATTAATAAACACTTTTGGTTTATTATAGGATCATAAATTTGATCCTTGATTAATTTAGGTTCTATTTTAGTATTAACCCTTTTGATTCTATTTTATTCTCATTTTTCGACTTTTGTTGTTATTCTTTTACCGTTATTTTTAGACGTCGATTTTAATTTATGGATTCAAGAATTCCCATGTTGTTATTCCATGGTTATTTTATCGATATATTGATAGTATTTCGCCGCGTTATGATTAATTGCATATGACATTTCAATTATTGTCATTATGTGCAAACCGGCTTTGAGCACATTATCTAGATTTCTTGTTTGCTTTTCAATTTTCACTTTCCTTGCACGTCATTGCGTTATGTGACTTTGATTCGCATCCTCGCATCCTGATTTTTATCCGTGCACGTCCCGATGTTGTTTCTTTCAATTTAATTTTCGAGTGTTTTGTAAATATAACTTGTTGTGTTATTTATTTTCTTCACATGGCTTACTCTCGGGCCTTCTTACAATGAGACAGTTCTCTTGCACTTACACTCATACATTGCATTATTTGTTGTTTGGGCCCGATTTAATTATTCCAGTACTTTGAATCCCCATTTGACAAAATGTACCCCACTTCCCCGATGTGTAATAATTTTACTGCTTTTCATTTCTTTATTGCTTGACTGTTTAGTTAGCTACTAACACAAGAATAAAATCAACCATTTCCAAAATATCAAAAAAATAAGACTCGATCCAACGTCGAGTATTTTCTCAATAAACAAATCAATCCATTTCTTCCTCCCATTCCATTCCATTTCTTTCAAACCTTCATCAAATGCTTGATCCAACGTCAAGCCATTTCTCATAATAAAAACTCAAAAAAATTAATTCATAATTGAGACCTTTTTCAATAAAGATGGAAATGGAACACTTATTTTAGTTTATTCACTATATATATTAATAAACACTTTTGGTTTATTATAGGATCATAAATTTGATCCTTGATTAATTTAGGTTCTATTTTAGTATTAACCCTTTTGATTCTATTTTATTCTCATTTTTCGACTTTTGTTGTTATTCTTTTACCGTTATTTTTAGACGTCGATTTTAATTTATGGATTCAAGAATTCCCATGTTGTTATTCCATGGTTATTTTATCGATATATTGATAGTATTTCGCCGCGTTATGATTAATTGCATATGACATTTCAATTATTGTCATTATGTGCAAACCGGCTTTGAGCACATTATCTAGATTTCTTGTTTGCTTTTCAATTTTCACTTTCCTTGCACGTCATTGTGTTATGTGACTTTGATTAGCATCCTCGCATCCTGATTTTTATCCGTGCACGTCCGATGTTGTTTCTTTCAATTTAATTTTCGAGTGTTTTGTAAATATAACTTGTTGTGTTATTTATTTTCTTCACATGGCTTACTCTCGGGCCTTCTTACAATGAGACAGTTCTCTTGCACTTACACTCATACATTGCATTATTTGTTGTTTGGGCCCGATTTAATTATTCCAGTACTTTGAATCCCCATTTGACAAAATGTACCCCACTTCCCCGATGTGTAATAATTTTACTGCTTTTCATTTCTTTATTGCTTGACTGTTTAGTTAGCTACTAACACAAGAATAAAATCAACCATTTCCAAAATATCAAAAAAATAAGACTCGATCCAACATCGAGTATTTTCTCAAGAAACAAATCAATCCATTTCTTCCTCCCATTCCATTCCATTTCTTTCAAACCTTCATCAAATGCTTGATCCAACGTCAAGCCATTTCTCATAATAAAAACTCAAAAAAAATTAATTCATAATTGAGACCTTTTTCAATAAAGATGGAAATGGAACACTTATTTTAGTTTATTCACTATATATATTAATAAACACTTTTGGTTTATTATAGGATCATAAATTTGATCCTTGATTAATTTAGGTTCTATTTTAGTATTAACCCTTTTGATTCTATTTTATTCTCATTTTTCGACTTTTGTTGTTATTCTTTTACCGTTATTTTTAGACGTCGATTTTAATTTATGGATTCAACAATTCCCATGTTGTTATTCCATGGTTATTTTATCGATATATTGATAGTATTTCGCCGCGTTATGATTAATTGCATATGACATTTCAATTATTGTCATTATGTGCAAACCGGCTTTGAGCACATTATCTAGATTTCTTGTTTGCTTTTCAATTTTCACTTTCCTTGCACGTCATTGCGTTATGTGACTTTGATTCGCATCCTCGCATCCTGATTTTTATCCGTGCACGTCCCGATGTTGTTTCTTTCAATTTAATTTTCGAGTGTTTTGTAAATATAACTTGTTGTGTTATTTATTTTCTTCACATGGCTTACTCTCGGGCCTTCTTACAATGAGACAGTTCTCTTGCACTTACACTCATACATTGCATTATTTGTTGTTTGGGCCCGATTTAATTATTCCAGTACTTTGAATCCCCATTTGACAAAATGTACCCCACTTCCCCGATGTGTAATAATTTTACTGCTTTTCATTTCTTTATTGCTTGACTGTTTAGTTAGCTACTAACACAAGAATAAAATCAACCATTTCCAAAATATCAAAAAAATAAGACTCGATCCAACGTCGAGTATTTTCTCAATAAACAAATCAATCCATTTCTTCCTCCCATTCCATTCCATTTCTTTCAAACCTTCATCAAATGCTTGATCCAACGTCAAGCCATTTCTCATAATAAAAACTCAAAAAAACTTAATTCATAATTGAGACCTTTTTCAATAAAGATGGAAATGGAACACTTATTTTATTTTATTCACTATATATATATATATATATATATATATATATATATATATATATATATATATATATATATATATATATATATATATATATATATATATATATATATATATATTATAAACACTTTTGGTTTATTATAGGATCATAAATTTGATCCTTGATTAATTTAGGTTCTATTTTAGTATTAACCCTTTTGATTCTATTTTATTCTCATTTTTCGACTTTTGTTGTTATTCTTTTACCGTTATTTTTAGACGTCGATTTTAATTTATGGATTCAACAATTCCCATGTTGTTATTCCATGGTTATTTTATCGATATATTGATAGTATTTCGCCGCGTTATGATTAATTGCACATGACATTTCAATTATTGTCATTATGTGCAAACCGGCTTTGAGCACATTATCTAGATTTCTTGTTTGCTTTTCAATTTTCACTTTCCTTGCACGTCATTGCGTTATGTGACTTTGATTCGCATCCTCGCATCCTGATTTTTATCCGTGCACGTCCCGATGTTGTTTCTTTCAATTTAATTTTCGAGTGTTTTGTAAATATAACTTGTTGTGTTATTTATTTTCTTCACATGGCTTACTCTCGGGCCTTCTTACAATGAGACAGTTCTCTTGCACTTACACTCATACATTGCATTATTTGTTGTTTGGGCCCGATTTAATTATTCCAGTACTTTGAATCCCCATTTGACAAAATGTACCCCACTTCCCCGATGTGTAATAATTTTACTGCTTTTCATTTCTTTATTGCTTGACTGTTTAGTTAGCCACTAACACAAGAATAAAATCAACCATTTCCAAAATATCAAAAAAATAAGACTCGATCCAACGTCGAGTATTTTCTCAATAAACAAATCAATCCATTTCTTCCTCCCATTCCATTCCATTTCTTTCAAACCTTCATCAAATGCTTGATCCAACGTCAAGCCATTTCTCATAATAAAAACTCAAAAAAACTTAATTCATAATTGAGACCTTTTTCAATAAAGATGGAAATGGAACACTTATTTTAGTTTATTCACTATATATATATATATATTAATAAACACTTTTGGTTTATTATAGGATCATAAATTTGATCCTTGATTAATTTAGGTTCTATTTTAGTATTAACCCTTTTGATTCTATTTTATTCTCATTTTTCGACTTTTGTTGTTATTCTTTTACCGTTATTTTTAGACGTCGATTTTAATTTATGGATTCAACAATTCCCATGTTGTTATTCCATGGTTATTTTATCGATATATTGATAGTATTTCGCCGCGTTATGATTAATTGCACATGACATTTCAATTATTGTCATTATGTGCAAACCGGCTTTGAGCACATTATCTAGATTTCTTGTTTGCTTTTCAATTTTCACTTTCCTTGCACGTCATTGCGTTATGTGACTTTGATTCGCATCCTCGCATCCTGATTTTTATCCGTGCACGTCCCGATGTTGTTTCTTTCAATTTAATTTTCGAGTGTTTTGTAAATATAACTTGTTGTGTTATTTATTTTCTTCACATGGCTTACTCTCGGGCCTTCTTACAATGAGACAGTTCTCTTGCACTTACACTCATACATTGCATTATTTGTTGTTTGGGCCCGATTTAATTATTCCAGTACTTTGAATCCCCATTTGACAAAATGTACCCCACTTCCCCGATGTGTAATAATTTTACTGCTTTTCATTTCTTTATTGCTTGACTGTTTAGTTAGCCACTAACACAAGAATAAAATCAACCATTTCCAAAATATCAAAAAAATAAGACTCGATCCAACGTCGAGTATTTTCTCAATAAACAAATCAATCCATTTCTTCCTCCCATTCCATTCCATTTCTTTCAAACCTTCATCAAATGCTTGATCCAACGTCAAGCCATTTCTCATAATAAAAACTCAAAAAAACTTAATTCATAATTGAGACCTTTTTCAATAAAGATGGAAATGGAACACTTATTTTAGTTTATTCACTATATATATATATATATATATATATATATATATTATAAACACTTTTGGTTTATTATAGGATCATAAATTTGATCCTTGATTAATTTAGGTTCTATTTTAGTATTAACCCTTTTGATTCTATTTTATTCTCATTTTTCGACTTTTGTTGTTATTCTTTTACCGTTATTTTTAGACGTCGATTTTAATTTATGGATTCAACAATTCCCATGTTGTTATTCCATGGTTATTTTATCGATATATTGATAGTATTTCGCCGCGTTATGATTAATTGCACATGACATTTCAATTATTGTCATTATGTGCAAACCGGCTTTGAGCACATTATCTAGATTTCTTGTTTGCTTTTCAATTTTCACTTTCCTTGCACGTCATTGCGTTATGTGACTTTGATTCGCATCCTCGCATCCTGATTTTTATCCGTGCACGTCCCGATGTTGTTTCTTTCAATTTAATTTTCGAGTGTTTTGTAAATATAACTTGTTGTGTTATTTATTTTCTTCACATGGCTTACTCTCGGGCCTTCTTACAATGAGACAGTTCTCTTGCACTTACACTCATACATTGCATTATTTGTTGTTTGGGCCCGATTTAATTATTCCAGTACTTTGAATCCCCATTTGACAAAAGGTACCCCACTTCCCCGATGTGTAATAATTTTACTGCTTTTCATTTCTTTATTGCTTGACTGTTTAGTTAGCCACTAACACAAGAATAAAATCAACCATTTCCAAAATATCAAAAAAATAAGACTCGATCCAACGTCGAGTATTTTCTCAATAAACAAATCAATCCATTTCTTCCTCCCATTCCATTCCATTTCTTTCAAACCTTCATCAAATGCTTGATCCAACGTCAAGCCATTTCTCATAATAAAAACTCAAAAAAACTTAATTCATAATTGAGACCTTTTTCAATAAAGATGGAAATGGAACACTTATTTTAGTTTATTCACTATATATATATATATTAATAAACACTTTTGGTTTATTATAGGATCATAAATTTGATCCTTGATTAATTTAGGTTCTATTTTAGTATTAACCCTTTTGATTCTATTTTATTCTCATTTTTCGACTTTTGTTGTTATTCTTTTACCGTTATTTTTAGACGTCGATTTTAATTTATGGATTCAACAATTCCCATGTTGTTATTCCATGGTTATTTTATCGATATATTGATAGTATTTCGCCGCGTTATGATTAATTGCACATGACATTTCAATTATTGTCATTATGTGCAAACCGGCTTTGAGCACATTATCTAGATTTCTTGTTTGCTTTTCAATTTTCACTTTCCTTGCACGTCATTGCGTTATGTGACTTTGATTCGCATCCTCGCATCCTGATTTTTATCCGTGCACGTCCCGATGTTGTTTCTTTCAATTTAATTTTCGAGTGTTTTGTAAATATAACTTGTTGTGTTATTTATTTTCTTCACATGGCTTACTCTCGGGCCTTCTTACAATGAGACAGTTCTCTTGCACTTACACTCATACATTGCATTATTTGTTGTTTGGGCCCGATTTAATTATTCCAGTACTTTGAATCCCCATTTGACAAAATGTACCCCACTTCCCCGATGTGTAATAATTTTACTGCTTTTCATTTCTTTATTGCTTGACTGTTTAGTTAGCCACTAACACAAGAATAAAATCAACCATTTCCAAAATATCAAAAAAATAAGACTCGATCCAACGTCGAGTATTTTCTCAATAAACAAATCAATCCATTTCTTCCTCCCATTCCATTCCATTTCTTTCAAACCTTCATCAAATGCTTGATCCAACGTCAAGCCATTTCTCATAATAAAAACTCAAAAAAAATTAATTCATAATTGAGACCTTTTTCAATAAAGATGGAAATGGAACACTTATTTTAGTTTATTCACTATATATATATTAATAAACACTTTTGGTTTATTATAGGATCATAAATTTGATCCTTGATTAATTTAGGTTCTATTTTAGTATTAACCCTTTTGATTCTATTTTATTCTCATTTTTCGACTTTTGTTGTTATTCTTTTACCGTTATTTTTAGACGTCGATTTTAATTTATGGATTCAACAATTCCCATGTTGTTATTCCATGGTTATTTTATCGATATATTGATAGTATTTCGCCGCGTTATGATTAATTGCACATGACATTTCAATTATTGTCATTATGTGCAAACCGGCTTTGAGCACATTATCTAGATTTCTTGTTTGCTTTTCAATTTTCACTTTCCTTGCACGTCATTGCGTTATGTGACTTTGATTCGCATCCTCGCATCCTGATTTTTATCCGTGCACGTCCCGATGTTGTTTCTTTCAATTTAATTTTCGAGTGTTTTGTAAATATAACTTGTTGTGTTATTTATTTTCTTCACATGGCTTACTCTCGGGCCTTCTTACAATGAGACAGTTCTCTTGCACTTACACTCATACATTGCATTATTTGTTGTTTGGGCCCGATTTAATTATTCCAGTACTTTGAATCCCCATTTGACAAAATGTACCCCACTTCCCCGATGTGTAATAATTTTACTGCTTTTCATTTCTTTATTGCTTGACTGTTTAGTTAGCCACTAACACAAGAATAAAATCAACCATTTCCAAAATATCAAAAAAATAAGACTCGATCCAACGTCGAGTATTTTCTCAATAAACAAATCAATCCATTTCTTCCTCCCATTCCATTTCATTTCTTTCAAACCTTCATCAAATGCTTGATCCAACGTCAAGTCGTTTCTCATAATAAAAACTCAAAAAAACTTAATTAATAATTGAGACCTTTTTCAATAAAGATGGAAATGGAACACTTAGTTTAGTTTATTCACTATATATATATTAATAAACACTTTTGGTTTATTATAGGATCATAAATTTGATCCTTGATTAATTTAGGTTCTATTTTAGTATTAACCCTTTTGATTCTATTTTATTCTCATTTTTCGACTTTTGTTGTTATTCTTTTACCGTTATTTTTAGACGTCGATTTTAATTTATGGATTCAACAATTCCCATGTTGTTATTCCATGGTTATTTTATCGATATATTGATAGTATTTCGCCGCGTTATGATTAATTGTACATGACATTTCAATTATTGTCATTATGTGCAAACCGGCTTTGAGCACATTATCTAGATTTCTTGTTTGCTTTTCAATTTTCACTTTCCTTGCACGTCATTGCGTTATGTGACTTTGATTCGCATCCTCGCATCCTGATTTTTATCCGTGCACGTCCCGATGTTGTTTCTTTCAATTTAATTTTCGAGTGTTTTGTAAATATAACTTGTTGTGTTATTTATTTTCTTCACATGGCTTACTCTCGGGCCTTCTTACAATGAGACAGTTCTCTTGCACTTACACTCATACATTGCATTATTTGTTGTTTGGGCCCGATTTAATTATTCCAGTACTTTGAATCCCCATTTGACAAAAGTACCCCACTTCCCCGATGTGTAATAATTTTACTGCTTTTCATTTCTTTATTGCTTGACTGTTTAGTTAGCCACTAACACAAGAATAAAATCAACCATTTCCAAAATATCAAAAAAATAAGACTCGATCCAACGTCGAGTATTTTCTCAATAAACAAATCAATCCATTTCTTCCTCCCATTCCATTCCATTTCTTTCAAACCTTCATCAAATGCTTGATCCAACGTCAAGCCATTTCTCATAATAAAAACTCAAAAAAACTTAATTCATAATTGAGACCTTTTTCAATAAAGATGGAAATGGAACACTTATTTTAGTTTATTCACTATATATATATATATATATATATATAATATATATATATATATATATATATATATATATATATATATATTAATAAACACTTTTGGTTTATTATAGGATCATAAATTTGATCCTTGATTAATTTAGGTTCTATTTTAGTATTAACCCTTTTGATTCTATTTTATTCTCATTTTTCGACTTTTGTTGTTATTCTTTTACCGTTATTTTTAGACGTCGATTTTAATTTATGGATTCAACAATTCCCATGTTGTTATTCCATGGTTATTTTATCGATATATTGATAGTATTTCGCCGTGTTATGATTAATTGCACATGACATTTCAATTATTGTCATTATGTGCAAACCGGCTTTGAGCACATTATCTAGATTTCTTGTTTGCTTTTCAATTTTCACTTTCCTTGCACGTCATTGCGTTATGTGACTTTGATTCGCATCCTCGCATCCTGATTTTTATCCGTGCCCGTCCCGATGTTGTTTCTTTCAATTTAATTTTCGAGTGTTTTGTAAATATAACTTGTTGTGTTATTTATTTTCTTCACATGGCTTACTCTCGGGCCTTCTTACAATGAGACAGTTCTCTTGCACTTACACTCATACATTGCATTATTTGTTGTTTGGGCCCGATTTAATTATTCCAGTACTTTGAATCCCCATTTGACAAAATGTACCCCACTTCCCCGATGTGTAATAATTTTACTGCTTTTCATTTCTTTATTGCTTGACTGTTTAGTTAGCCACTAACACAAGAATAAAATCAACCATTTCCAAAATATCAAAAAAATAAGACTCGATCCAACGTCGAGTATTTTCTCAATAAACAAATCAATCCATTTCTTCCTCCCATTCCATTCCATTTCTTTCAAACCTTCATCAAATGCTTGATCCAACGTCAAGCCATTTCTCATAATAAAAACTCAAAAAAACTTAATTCATAATTGAGACCTTTTTCAATAAAGATGGAAATGGAACACTTATTTTAGTTTATTCATATATATATATATATATATATAATAAACACTTTTGGTTTATTATAGGATCATAAATTTGATCCTTGATTAATTTAGGTTCTATTTTAGTATTAACCCTTTTGATTCTATTTTATTCTCATTTTTCGACTTTTGTTGTTATTCTTTTACCGTTATTTTTAGACGTCGATTTTAATTTATGGATTCAACAATTCCCATGTTGTTATTCCATGGTTATTTTATCGATATATTGATAGTATTTCGCCGCGTTATGATTAATTGCACATGACATTTCAATTATTGTCATTATGTGCAAACCGGCTTTGAGCACATTATCTAGATTTCTTGTTTGCTTTTCAATTTTCACTTTCCTTGCACGTCATTGCGTTATGTGACTTTGATTCGCATCCTCGCATCCTGATTTTTATCCGTGCACGTCCCGATGTTGTTTCTTTCAATTTAATTTTCGAGTGTTTTGTAAATATAACTTGTTGTGTTATTTATTTTCTTCACATGGCTTACTCTCGGGCCTTCTTACAATGAGACAGTTCTCTTGCACTTACACTCATACATTGCATTATTTGTTGTTTGGGCCCGATTTAATTATTCCAGTACTTTGAATCCCCATTTGACAAAATGTACCCCACTTCCCCGATGTGTAATAATTTTACTGCTTTTCATTTCTTTATTGCTTGACTGTTTAGTTAGCCACTAACACAAGAATAAAATCAACCATTTCCAAAATATCAAAAAAATAAGACTCGATCCAACGTCGAGTATTTTCTCAATAAACAAATCAATCCATTTCTTCCTCCCATTCCATTTCATTTCTTTCAAACCTTCATCAAATGCTTGATCCAACGTCAAGCCATTTCTCATAATAAAAACTCAAAAAAACTTAATTAATAATTGAGACCTTTTTCAATAAAGATGGAAATGGAACACTTATTTTAGTTTATTCACTATATATATATATATATATAATAAACACTTTTGGTTTATTATAGGATCATAAATTTGATCCTTGATTAATTTAGGTTCTATTTTAGTATTAACCCTTTTGATTCTATTTTATTCTCATTTTTCGACTTTTGTTGTTATTCTTTTACCGTTATTTTTAGACGTCGATTTTAATTTATGGATTCAACAATTCCCATGTTGTTATTCCATGGTTATTTTATCGATATATTGATAGTATTTCGCCGCGTTATGATTAATTGCACATGACATTTCAATTATTGTCATTATGTGCAAACCGGCTTTGAGCACATTATCTAGATTTCTTGTTTGCTTTTCAATTTTCACTTTCCTTGCACGTCATTGCGTTATGTGACTTTGATTCGCATCCTCGCATCCTGATTTTTATCCGTGCCCGTCCCGATGTTGTTTCTTTCAATTTAATTTTCGAGTGTTTTGTAAATATAACTTGTTGTGTTATTTATTTTCTTCACATGGCTTACTCTCGGGCCTTCTTACAATGAGACAGTTCTCTTGCACTTACACTCATACATTGCATTATTTGTTGTTTGGGCCCGATTTAATTATTCCAGTACTTTGAATCCCCATTTGACAAAATGTACCCCACTTCCCCGATGTGTAATAATTTTACTGCTTTTCATTTCTTTATTGCTTGACTGTTTAGTTAGCCACTAACACAAGAATAAAATCAACCATTTCCAAAATATCAAAAAAATAAGACTCGATCCAACGTCGAGTATTTTCTCAATAAACAAATCAATCCATTTCTTCCTCCCATTCCATTTCATTTCTTTCAAACCTTCATCAAATGCTTGATCCAACGTCAAGCCGTTTCTCATAATAAAAACTCAAAAAAACTTAATTCATAATTGAGACCTTTTTCAATAAAGATGGAAATGGAACACTTATTTTAGTTTATTCACTATATATATATTAATAAACACTTTTGGTTTATTATAGGATCATAAATTTGATCCTTGATTAATTTAGGTTCTATTTTAGTATTAACCCTTTTGATTCTATTTTATTCTCATTTTTCGACTTTTGTTGTTATTCTTTTACCGTTATTTTTAGACGTCGATTTTAATTTATGGATTCAACAATTCCCATGTTGTTATTCCATGGTTATTTTATCGATATATTGATAGTATTTCGCCGCGTTATGATTAATTGCACATGACATTTCAATTATTGTCATTATGTGCAAACCGGCTTTGAGCACATTATCTAGATTTCTTGTTTGCTTTTCAATTTTCACTTTCCTTGCACGTCATTGTGTTATGTGACTTTGATTAGCATCCTCGCATCCTGATTTTTATCCGTGCACGTCCGATGTTGTTTCTTTCAATTTAATTTTCGAGTGTTTTGTAAATATAACTTGTTGTGTTATTTATTTTCTTCACATGGCTTACTCTCGGGCCTTCTTACAATGAGACAGTTCTCTTGCACTTACACTCATACATTGCATTATTTGTTGTTTGGGCCCGATTTAATTATTCCAGTACTTTGAATCCCCATTTGACAAAAGGTACCCCACTTCCCCGATGTGTAATAATTTTACTGCTTTTCATTTCTTTATTGCTTGACTGTTTAGTTAGCCACTAACACAAGAATAAAATCAACCATTTCCAAAATATCAAAAAAATAAGACTCGATCCAACGTCGAGTATTTTCTCAATAAACAAATCAATCCATTTCTTCCTCCCATTCCATTCCATTTCTTTCAAACCTTCATCAAATGCTTGATCCAACGTCAAGCCATTTCTCATAATAAAAACTCAAAAAAACTTAATTCATAATTGAGACCTTTTTCAATAAAGATGGAAATGGAACACTTATTTTAGTTTATTCACTATATATATATATATATTAATAAACACTTTTGGTTTATTATAGGATCATAAATTTGATCCTTGATTAATTTAGGTTCTATTTTAGTATTAACCCTTTTGATTCTATTTTATTCTCATTTTTCGACTTTTGTTGTTATTCTTTTACCGTTATTTTTAGACGTCGATTTTAATTTATGGATTCAACAATTCCCATGTTGTTATTCCATGGTTATTTTATCGATATATTGATAGTATTTCGCCGTGTTATGATTAATTGCACATGACATTTCAATTATTGTCATTATGTGCAAACCGGCTTTGAGCACATTATCTAGATTTCTTGTTTGCTTTTCAATTTTCACTTTCCTTGCACGTCATTGCGTTATGTGACTTTGATTCGCATCCTCGCATCCTGATTTTTATCCGTGCCCGTCCCGATGTTGTTTCTTTCAATTTAATTTTCGAGTGTTTTGTAAATATAACTTGTTGTGTTATTTATTTTCTTCACATGGCTTACTCTCGGGCCTTCTTACAATGAGACAGTTCTCTTGCACTTACACTCATACATTGCATTATTTGTTGTTTGGGCCCGATTTAATTATTCCAGTACTTTGAATCCCCATTTGACAAAATGTACCCCACTTCCCCGATGTGTAATAATTTTACTGCTTTTCATTTCTTTATTGCTTGACTGTTTAGTTAGCCACTAACACAAGAATAAAATCAACCATTTCCAAAATATCAAAAAAATAAGACTCGATCCAACGTCGAGTATTTTCTCAATAAACAAATCAATCCATTTCTTCCTCCCATTCCATTCATTTCTTTCAAACCTTCATCAAATGCTTGATCCAACGTCAAGCCATTTCTCATAATAAAAACTCAAAAAAAATTAATTCATAATTGAGACCTTTTTCAATAAAGATGGAAATGGAACACTTATTTTAGTTTATTCACTATATATATATTAATAAACACTTTTGGTTTATTATAGGATCATAAATTTGATCCTTGATTAATTTAGGTTCTATTTTAGTATTAACCCTTTTGATTCTATTTTATTCTCATTTTTCGACTTTTGTTGTTATTCTTTTACCGTTATTTTTAGACGTCGATTTTAATTTATGGATTCAACAATTCCCATGTTGTTATTCCATGGTTATTTTATCGATATATTGATAGTATTTCGCCGCGTTATGATTAATTGCACATGACATTTCAATTATTGTCATTATGTGCAAACCGGCTTTGAGCACATTATCTAGATTTCTTGTTTGCTTTTCAATTTTCACTTTCCTTGCACGTCATTGCGTTATGTGACTTTGATTCGCATCCTCGCATCCTGATTTTTATCCGTGCCCGTCCCGATGTTGTTTCTTTCAATTTAATTTTCGAGTGTTTTGTAAATATAACTTGTTGTGTTATTTATTTTCTTCACATGGCTTACTCTCGGGCCTTCTTACAATGAGACAGTTCTCTTGCACTTACACTCATACATTGCATTATTTGTTGTTTGGGCCCGATTTAATTATTCCAGTACTTTGAATCCCCATTTGACAAAATGTACCCCACTTCCCCGATGTGTAATAATTTTACTGCTTTTCATTTCTTTATTGCTTGACTGTTTAGTTAGCCACTAACACAAGAATAAAATCAACCATTTCCAAAATATCAAAAAAATAAGACTCGATCCAACGTCGAGTATTTTCTCAATAAACAAATCAATCCATTTCTTCCTCCCATTCCATTTCATTTCTTTCAAACCTTCATCAAATGCTTGATCCAACGTCAAGCCGTTTCTCATAATAAAAACTCAAAAAAACTTAATTAATAATTGAGACCTTTTTCAATAAAGATGGAAATGGAACACTTATTTTAGTTTATTCACTATATATATATTAATAAACACTTTTGGTTTATTATAGGATCATAAATTTGATCCTTGATTAATTTAGGTTCTATTTTAGTATTAACCCTTTTGATTCTATTTTATTCTCATTTTTCGACTTTTGTTGTTATTCTTTTACCGTTATTTTTAGACGTCGATTTTAATTTATGGATTCAACAATTCCCATGTTGTTATTCCATGGTTATTTTATCGATATATTGATAGTATTTCGCCGCGTTATGATTAATTGCACATGACATTTCAATTATTGTCATTATGTGCAAACCGGCTTTGAGCACATTATCTAGATTTCTTGTTTGCTTTTCAATTTTCACTTTCCTTGCACGTCATTGCGTTATGTGACTTTGATTCGCATCCTCGCATCCTGATTTTTATCCGTGCACGTCCCGATGTTGTTTCTTTCAATTTAATTTTCGAGTGTTTTGTAAATATAACTTGTTGTGTTATTTATTTTCTTCACATGGCTTACTCTCGGGCCTTCTTACAATGAGACAGTTCTCTTGCACTTACACTCATACATTGCATTATTTGTTGTTTGGGCCCGATTTAATTATTCCAGTACTTTGAATCCCCATTTGACAAAATGTACCCCACTTCCCCGATGTGTAATAATTTTACTGCTTTTCATTTCTTTATTGCTTGACTGTTTAGTTAGCCACTAACACAAGAATAAAATCAACCATTTCCAAAATATCAAAAAAATAAGACTCGATCCAACGTCGAGTATTTTCTCAATAAACAAATCAATCCATTTCTTCCTCCCATTCCATTTCATTTCTTTCAAACCTTCATCAAATGCTTGATCCAACGTCAAGTCGTTTCTCATAATAAAAACTCAAAAAAACTTAATTAATAATTGAGACCTTTTTCAATAAAGATGGAAATGGAACACTTATTTTAGTTTATTCACTATATATATATTAATAAACACTTTTGGTTTATTATAGGATCATAAATTTGATCCTTGATTAATTTAGGTTCTATTTTAGTATTAACCCTTTTGATTCTATTTTATTCTCATTTTTCGACTTTTGTTGTTATTCTTTTACCGTTATTTTTAGACGTCGATTTTAATTTATGGATTCAACAATTCCCATGTTGTTATTCCATGGTTATTTTATCGATATATTGATAGTATTTCGCCGCGTTATGATTAATTGCACATGACATTTCAATTATTGTCATTATGTGCAAACCGGCTTTGAGCACATTATCTAGATTTCTTGTTTGCTTTTCAATTTTCACTTTCCTTGCACGTCATTGCGTTATGTGACTTTGATTCGCATCCTCGCATCCTGATTTTTATCCGTGCACGTCCCGATGTTGTTTCTTTCAATTTAATTTTCGAGTGTTTTGTAAATATAACTTGTTGTGTTATTTATTTTCTTCACATGGTTTACTCTCGGGCCTTCTTACAATGAGACAGTTCTCTTGCACTTACACTCATACATTGCATTATTTGTTGTTTGGGCCCGATTTAATTATTCCAGTACTTTGAATCCCCATTTGACAAAAGGTACCCCACTTCCCCGATGTGTAATAATTTTACTGCTTTTCATTTCTTTATTGCTTGACTGTTTAGTTAGCCACTAACACAAGAATAAAATCAACCATTTCCAAAATATCAAAAAAATAAGACTCGATCCAACGTCGAGTATTTTCTCAATAAACAAATCAATCCATTTCTTCCTCCCATTCCATTCCATTTCTTTCAAACCTTCATCAAATGCTTGATCCAACGTCAAGCCATTTCTCATAATAAAAACTCAAAAAAACTTAATTCATAATTGAGACCTTTTTCAATAAAGATGGAAATGGAACACTTATTTTAGTTTATTCACTATATATATATATATATATATATATATATATATATATATATATAGATATATATATATATATATATATATATATATATATATATATATATATATATATATATATATATATATATATATATATATTAATAAACACTTTTGGTTTATTATAGGATCATAAATTTGATCCTTGATTAATTTAGGTTATATTTTAGTATTAACCCTTTTGATTCTATTTTATTCTCATTTTTCGACTTTTGTTGTTATTCTTTTACCGTTATTTTTAGACGTCGATTTTAATTTATGGATTCAACAATTCCCATGTTGTTATTCCATGGTTATTTTATCGATATATTGATAGTATTTCGCCGCGTTATGATTAATTGCACATGACATTTCAATTATTGTCATTATGTGCAAACCGGCTTTGAGCACATTATCTAGATTTCTTGTTTGCTTTTCAATTTTCACTTTCCTTGCACGTCATTGCGTTATGTGACTTTGATTCGCATCCTCGCATCCTGATTTTTATCCGTGCACGTCCCGATGTTGTTTCTTTCAATTTAATTTTCGAGTGTTTTGTAAATATAACTTGTTGTGTTATTTATTTTCTTCACATGGCTTACTCTCGGGCCTTCTTACAATGAGACAGTTCTCTTGCACTTACACTCATACATTGCATTATTTGTTGTTTGGGCCCGATTTAATTATTCCAGTACTTTGAATCCCCATTTGACAAAATGTACCCCACTTCCCCGATGTGTAATAATTTTACTGCTTTTCATTTCTTTATTGCTTGACTGTTTAGTTAGCCACTAACACAAGAATAAAATCAACCATTTCCAAAATATCAAAAAAATAAGACTCGATCCAACGTCGAGTATTTTCTCAATAAACAAATCAATCCATTTCTTCCTCCCATTCCATTTCATTTCTTTCAAACCTTCATCAAATGCTTGATCCAACGTCAAGCCATTTCTCATAATAAAAACTCAAAAAAACTTAATTCATAATTGAGACCTTTTTCAATAAAGATGGAAATGGAACACTTATTTTAGTTTATTCACTATATATATATATATATTAATAAACACTTTTGGTTTATTATAGGATCATAAATTTGATCCTTGATTAATTTAGGTTCTATTTTAGTATTAACCCTTTTGATTCTATTTTATTCTCATTTTTCGACTTTTGTTGTTATTCTTTTACCGTTATTTTTAGACGTCGATTTTAATTTATGGATTCAACAATTCCCATGTTGTTATTCCATGGTTATTTTATCGATATATTGATAGTATTTCGCCGCGTTATGATTAATTGCACATGACATTTCAATTATTGTCATTATGTGCAAACCGGCTTTGAGCACATTATCTAGATTTCTTGTTTGCTTTTCAATTTTCACTTTCCTTGCACGTCATTGCGTTATGTGACTTTGATTCGCATCCTCGCATCCTGATTTTTATCCGTGCACGTCCCGATGTTGTTTCTTTCAATTTAATTTTCGAGTGTTTTGTAAATATAACTTGTTGTGTTATTTATTTTCTTCACATGGCTTACTCTCGGGCCTTCTTACAATGAGACAGTTCTCTTGCACTTACACTCATACATTGCATTATTTGTTGTTTGGGCCCGATTTAATTATTCCAGTACTTTGAATCCCCATTTGACAAAATGTACCCCACTTCCCCGATGTGTAATAATTTTACTGCTTTTCATTTCTTTATTGCTTGACTGTTTAGTTAGCCACTAACACAAGAATAAAATCAACCATTTCCAAAATATCAAAAAAATAAGACTCGATCCAACGTCGAGTATTTTCTCAATAAACAAATCAATCCATTTCTTCCTCCCATTCCATTTCATTTCTTTCAAACCTTCATCAAATGCTTGATCCAACGTCAAGCCGTTTCTCATAATAAAAACTCAAAAAAACTTAATTAATAATTGAGACCTTTTTCAATAAAGATGGAAATGGAACACTTATTTTAGTTTATTCACTATATATATATTAATAAACACTTTTGGTTTATTATAGGATCATAAATTTGATCCTTGATTAATTTAGGTTCTATTTTAGTATTAACCCTTTTGATTCTATTTTATTCTCATTTTTCGACTTTTGTTGTTATTCTTTTACCGTTATTTTTAGACGTCGATTTTAATTTATGGATTCAACAATTCCCATGTTGTTATTCCATGGTTATTTTATCGATATATTGATAGTATTTCGCCGCGTTATGATTAATTGCACATGACATTTCAATTATTGTCATTATGTGCAAACCGGCTTTGAGCACATTATCTAGATTTCTTGTTTGCTTTTCAATTTTCACTTTCCTTGCACGTCATTGCGTTATGTGACTTTGATTCGCATCCTCGCATCCTGATTTTTATCCGTGCACGTCCCGATGTTGTTTCTTTCAATTTAATTTTCGAGTGTTTTGTAAATATAACTTGTTGTGTTATTTATTTTCTTCACATGGCTTACTCTCGGGCCTTCTTACAATGAGACAGTTCTCTTGCACTTACACTCATACATTGCATTATTTGTTGTTTGGGCCCGATTTAATTATTCCAGTACTTTGAATCCCCATTTGACAAAAGGTACCCCACTTCCCCGATGTGTAATAATTTTACTGCTTTTCATTTCTTTATTGCTTGACTGTTTAGTTAGCCACTAACACAAGAATAAAATCAACCATTTCCAAAATATCAAAAAAATAAGACTCGATCCAACGTCGAGTATTTTCTCAATAAACAAATCAATCCATTTCTTCCTCCCATTCCATTTCATTTCTTTCAAACCTTCATCAAATGCTTGATCCAACGTCAAGCCGTTTCTCATAATAAAAACTCAAAAAAACTTAATTAATAATTGAGACCTTTTTCAATAAAGATGGAAATGGAACACTTATTTTAGTTTATTCACTATATATATATTAATAAACACTTTTGGTTTATTATAGGATCATAAATTTGATCCTTGATTAATTTAGGTTCTATTTTAGTATTAACCCTTTTGATTCTATTTTATTCTCATTTTTCGACTTTTGTTGTTATTCTTTTACCGTTATTTTTAGACGTCGATTTTAATTTATGGATTCAACAATTCCCATGTTGTTATTCCATGGTTATTTTATCGATATATTGATAGTATTTCGCCGCGTTATGATTAATTGCACATGACATTTCAATTATTGTCATTATGTGCAAACCGGCTTTGAGCACATTATCTAGATTTCTTGTTTGCTTTTCAATTTTCACTTTCCTTGCACGTCATTGCGTTATGTGACTTTGATTCGCATCCTCGCATCCTGATTTTTATCCGTGCACGTCCCGATGTTGTTTCTTTCAATTTAATTTTCGAGTGTTTTGTAAATATAACTTGTTGTGTTATTTATTTTCTTCACATGGCTTACTCTCGGGCCTTCTTACAATGAGACAGTTCTCTTGCACTTACACTCATACATTGCATTATTTGTTGTTTGGGCCCGATTTAATTATTCCAGTACTTTGAATCCCCATTTGACAAAAGGTACCCCACTTCCCCGATGTGTAATAATTTTACTGCTTTTCATTTCTTTATTGCTTGACTGTTTAGTTAGCCACTAACACAAGAATAAAATCAACCATTTCCAAAATATCAAAAAAATAAGACTCGATCCAACGTCGAGTATTTTCTCAATAAACAAATCAATCCATTTCTTCCTCCCATTCCATTCCATTTCTTTCAAACCTTCATCAAATGCTTGATCCAACGTCAAGCCATTTCTCATAATAAAAACTCAAAAAAACTTAATTCATAATTGAGACCTTTTTCAATAAAGATGGAAATGGAACACTTATTTTAGTTTATTCACTATATATATATATATTAATAAACACTTTTGGTTTATTATAGGATCATAAATTTGATCCTTGATTAATTTAGGTTCTATTTTAGTATTAACCCTTTTGATTCTATTTTATTCTCATTTTTCGACTTTTGTTGTTATTCTTTTACCGTTATTTTTAGACGTCGATTTTAATTTATGGATTCAACAATTCCTATGTTGTTATTCCATGGTTATTTTATCGATATATTGATAGTATTTCGCCGTGTTATGATTAATTGCACATGACATTTCAATTATTGTCATTATGTGCAAACCGGCTTTGAGCACATTATCTAGATTTCTTGTTTGCTTTTCAATTTTCACTTTCCTTGCACGTCATTGCGTTATGTGACTTTGATTCGCATCCTCGCATCTTGATTTTTATCCGTGCCCGTCCCGATGTTGTTTCTTTCAATTTAATTTTCGAGTGTTTTGTAAATATAACTTGTTGTGTTATTTATTTTCTTCACATGGCTTACTCTCGGGCCTTCTTACAATGAGACAGTTCTCTTGCACTTACACTCATACATTGCATTATTTGTTGTTTGGGCCCGATTTAATTATTCCAGTACTTTGAATCCCCATTTGACAAAATGTACCCCACTTCCCCGATGTGTAATAATTTTACTGCTTTTCATTTCTTTATTGCTTGACTGTTTAGTTAGCCACTAACACAAGAATAAAATCAACCATTTCCAAAATATCAAAAAAATAAGACTCGATCCAACGTCGAGTATTTTCTCAATAAACAAATCAATCCATTTCTTCCTCCCATTCCATTTCATTTCTTTCAAACCTTCATCAAATGCTTGATCCAACGTCAAGCCATTTCTCATAATAAAAACTCAAAAAAACTTAATTCATAATTGAGACCTTTTTCAATAAAGATGGAAATGGAACACTTATTTTAGTTTATTCACTATATATATATTAATAAACAATTTTGGTTTATTATAGGATCATAAATTTGATCCTTGATTAATTTAGGTTCTATTTTAGTATTAACCCTTTTGATTCTATTTTATTCTCATTTTTCGACTTTTGTTGTTATTCTTTTACCGTTATTTTTAGACGTCGATTTTAATTTATGGATTCAACAATTCCCATGTTGTTATTCCATGGTTATTTTATCGATATATTGATAGTATTTCGCCGCGTTATGATTAATTGCACATGACATTTCAATTATTGTCATTATGTGCAAACCGGCTTTGAGCACATTATCTAGATTTCTTGTTTGCTTTTCAATTTTCACTTTCCTTGCACGTCATTGCGTTATGTGACTTTGATTCGCATCCTCGCATCCTGATTTTTATCCGTGCACGTCCCGATGTTGTTTCTTTCAATTTAATTTTCGAGTGTTTTGTAAATATAACTTGTTGTGTTATTTATTTTCTTCACATGGCTTACTCTCGGGCCTTCTTACAATGAGACAGTTCTCTTGCACTTACACTCATACATTGCATTATTTGTTGTTTGGGCCCGATTTAATTATTCCAGTACTTTGAATCCCCATTTGACAAAATGTACCCCACTTCCCCGATGTGTAATAATTTTACTGCTTTTCATTTCTTTATTGCTTGACTGTTTAGTTAGCCACTAACACAAGAATAAAATCAACCATTTCCAAAATATCAAAAAAATAAGACTCGATCCAACGTCGAGTATTTTCTCAATAAACAAATCAATCCATTTCTTCCTCCCATTCCATTCCATTTCTTTCAAACCTTCATCAAATGCTTGATCCAACGTCAAGCCATTTCTCATAATAAAAACTCAAAAAAACTTAATTCATAATTGAGACCTTTTTCAATAAAGATGGAAATGGAACACTTATTTTAGTTTATTCACTATATATATATATATATATATATATTAATAAACATTTTTGGTTTATTATAGGATCATAAATATGATCCTTGATTAATTTAGGTTATATTTTAGTATTAACCCTTTTGATTCTATTTTATTCTCATTTTTCGACTTTTGTTGTTATTCTTTTACCGTTATTTTTAGACGTCGATTTTAATTTCTGGATTCAACAATTCCTATGTTGTTATTCCATGGTTATTTTATCGATATATTGATAGTATTTCGCCGTGTTATGATTAATTGCACATGACATTTCAATTATTGTCATTATGTGCAAACCGGCTTTGAGCACATTATCTAGATTTCTTGTTTGCTTTTCAATTTTCACTTTCCTTGCAGGTCATTGCGTTATGTGACTTTGATTCGCATCCTCGCATCTTGATTTTTATCCGTGCCCGTCCCGATGTTGTTTCTTTCAATTTAATTTTCGAGTGTTTTGTAAATATAACTTGTTGTGTTATTTATTTTCTTCACATGGCTTACTCTCGGGCCTTCTTACAATGAGACAGTTCTCTTGCACTTACACTCATACATTGCATTATTTGTTGTTTGGGCCCGATTTAATTATTCCAGTACTTTGAATCCCCATTTGACAAAATGTACCCCACTTCCCCGATGTGTAATAATTTTACTGCTTTTCATTTCTTTATTGCTTGACTGTTTAGTTAGCCACTAACACAAGAATAAAATCAACCATTTCCAAAATATCAAAAAAATAAGACTCGATCCAACGTCGAGTATTTTCTCAATAAACAAATCAATCCATTTCTTCCTCCCATTCCATTTCATTTCTTTCAAACCTTCATCAAATGCTTGATCCAACGTCAAGCCATTTCTCATAATAAAAACTCAAAAAAACTTAATTCATAATTGAGACCTTTTTCAATAAAGATGGAAATGGAACACTTATTTTAGTTTATTCACTATATATATATATATATAATAAACACTTTTGGTTTATTATAGGATCATAAATTTGATCCTTGATTAATTTAGGTTCTATTTTAGTATTAACCCTTTTGATTCTATTTTATTCTCATTTTTCGACTTTTGTTGTTATTCTTTTACCGTTATTTTTAGACGTCGATTTTAATTTATGGATTCAACAATTCCTATGTTGTTATTCCATGGTTATTTTATCGATATATTGATAGTATTTCGCCGTGTTATGATTAATTGCACATGACATTTCAATTATTGTCATTATGTGCAAACCGGCTTTGAGCACATTATCTAGATTTCTTGTTTGCTTTTCAATTTTCACTTTCCTTGCAGGTCATTGCGTTATGTGACTTTGATTCGCATCCTCGCATCCTGATTTTTATCCGTGCCCGTCCCGATGTTGTTTCTTTCAATTTAATTTTCGAGTGTTTTGTAAATATAACTTGTTGTGTTATTTATTTTCTTCACATGGCTTACTCTCGGGCCTTCTTACAATGAGACAGTTCTCTTGCACTTACACTCATACATTGCATTATTTGTTGTTTGGGCCCGATTTAATTATTCCAGTACTTTGAATCCCCATTTGACAAAAGGTACCCCACTTCCCCGATGTGTAATAATTTTACTGCTTTTCATTTCTTTATTGCTTGACTGTTTAGTTAGCCACTAACACAAGAATAAAATCAACCATTTCCAAAATATCAAAAAAATAAGACTCGATCCAACGTCGAGTATTTTCTCAATAAACAAATCAATCCATTTCTTCCTCCCATTCCATTCCATTTCTTTCAAACCTTCATCAAATGCTTGATCCAACGTCAAGCCATTTCTCATAATAAAAACTCAAAAAAACTTAATTCATAATTGAGACCTTTTTCAATAAAGATGGAAATGGAACACTTATTTTAGTTTATTCACTATATATATATATATATAATAAACACTTTTGGTTTATTATAGGATCATAAATTTGATCCTTGATTAATTTAGGTTCTATTTTAGTATTAACCCTTTTGATTCTATTTTATTCTCATTTTTCGACTTTTGTTGTTATTCTTTTACCGTTATTTTTAGACGTCGATTTTAATTTCTGGATTCAACAATTCCTATGTTGTTATTCCATGGTTATTTTATCGATATATTGATAGTATTTCGCCGTGTTATGATTAATTGCACATGACATTTCAATTATTGTCATTATGTGCAAACCGGCTTTGAGCACATTATCTAGATTTCTTGTTTGCTTTTCAATTTTCACTTTCCTTGCACGTCATTGCGTTATGTGACTTTGATTCGCATCCTCGCATCCTGATTTTTATCCGTGCCCGTCCCGATGTTGTTTCTTTCAATTTAATTTTCGAGTGTTTTGTAAATATAACTTGTTGTGTTATTTATTTTCTTCACATGGCTTACTCTCGGGCCTTCTTACAATGAGACAGTTCTCTTGCACTTACACTCATACATTGCATTATTTGTTGTTTGGGCCCGATTTAATTATTCCAGTACTTTGAATCCCCATTTGACAAAAGGTACCCCACTTCCCCGATGTGTAATAATTTTACTGCTTTTTCATTTCTTTATTGCTTGACTGTTTAGTTAGCCACTAACACAAGAATAAAATCAACCATTTCCAAAATATCAAAAAAATAAGACTCGATCCAACGTCGAGTATTTTCTCAATAAACAAATCAATCCATTTCTTCCTCCATTCCATTCCATTTCTTTCAAACCTTCATCAAATGCTTGATCCAACGTCAAGCCATTTCTCATAATAAAAACTCAAAAAAACTTAATTCATAATTGAGACCTTTTTCAATAAAGATGGAAATGGAACACTTATTTAAGTTTATTCACTATATATATATAATATATATATATATATATATATATAATATTATATATATATATATATATATATATATATATTAATAAACACTTTTGGTTTATTATAGGATCATAAATTTGATCCTTGATTAATTTAGGTTATATTTTAGTATTAACCCTTTTGATTCTATTTATTCTCATTTTTCGACTTTTGTTGTTATTCTTTTACCGTTATTTTTAGACGTCGATTTTAATTTCTGGATTCAACAATTCCTATGTTGTTATTCCATGGTTATTTTATCGATATATTGATAGTATTTCGCCGTGTATGATTAATTGCACATGACATTTCAATTATTGTCATTATGTGCAAACCGGCTTTGCCAGGTCATTGCGTTATGTGACTTTGATTCGCATCTCGCATCCTGATTTTTTA
>NW_026112958.1:0-51000 GCF_024323335.1 Lathyrus oleraceus
AATTTTTTACATATAATATAACATAATATAATGTGAATATGGAGAATACAAATAATATTGATCTTGATTATGTAATTTCATTTCTTACCCATTTATTTTTAATATGAATCATTCATTTTTAGTTTTTTAACTTTGTTGCTTTTGATGAACAAACCTAAGATTTGGTGATGGAGAAGAAAAATATTGAATTTTTTTACATATAATATACCATAAGACAATGTGAATATGGCGAATACGAATAATATTGATCTTGATTATGTAATTTCATTTATTACCCATTTGTAGATCATATGAATCATTCATTTATAGTTTTTTTAACTATGCTGCTTAGTGATGAAGAAACTTGAAATTTGGTGATGGAGAAGAAAAATATTGATTTTTTTACATTAAGTATACGATAATACAATGTGAATATGACGAATACAAATAATATTGATCTTGATTATATAATTACATTTATTAACCATTTATATATAATATGAATCATTCATTTTAAGTTTTTTAACTTTGTTTCTTAGTGATGAAGAAACCTAAAATTTTGGGATGGAGAAGAAAAATATTGACTTTTTTTTACATATAATATACCATAATACAATGTAAATATGGCGAATACAAATAATATTGATCTTGATTATTTAATTTCATTTCTTACCCATTTATATATAATATGAATAATTCATTTATAGTTTTTTAACTTTGTTACTTAGTGATGAAGAAATCTAAAATTTGGTGATGGAGAAGAAAAATATCGATTTTTTTTACATATAATATACCATAATACAATGTGAATATGGAGAATACAAATAATATTGATCTTGATTATGTAATTTCATTTATTACCCATTTCTATATAATATGAATCATTCATTTATAGTTTTTTTTAACTATGTTGCTTAGTGATGAAGAAACCTAAAATTTGGTGAGGGAGAAATCTAAAATTTGGTTAGTGATGAAGAAATCTAAAATTTGGTGATGGAGAAGAAAAATATCGATTTTTTTTACATATAATATACCATAATACAATGTGAATATGGAGAATACAAATAATATTGATCTTGATTATGTAATTTCATTTATTACCCATTTCTATATAATATGAATCATTCATTTATAGTTTTTTTTAACTATGTTGCTTAGTGATGAAGAAACCTAAAATTTGGTGAGGGAGAAGAAAAATATTCAATTTTTTACATATAATATACCATAATACAATGTGAATATGGTGAATACAAATAATATTGATCTTGATTATGTAATTTCATTTATTACCCATTTATTTTTAATATGAATCATTCATTTATAGTTTTTTAACTTTGTTTCTTAGTGATGAAGAAACCTAAAATTTAGTGATGGAGACGAAAAATATCGATTTTTTTTACATATATTATACCATAATACAATGTGAATATGTCGAATACAAATAATATTGATCTTGATTATGTAATTTCATTTATTACCCATTTCTATATAATATGAACCCTTCATTTATAGTTTTTTAACTATGTTCCTTAGTGATGAAGAAACCTAAAATTTGGTGATGGAGAAGAAAAATATTGATTTTTTTACATATAATAGACCATAATACAATGTGAATATGGCGAACACATATAATATTGATTTTGATTTTGTAATTTCACTTGTTACCCATTTATATATAATATAAATCATTCATTTATAGATTCTTAACTTTGTTGCTTAGTGATGAAGAAACCTAAAATTTGGTGATGGAGAAGAAAAATATTGATCTTTTCTTCATACAATATACCATAATAAAATGTGAATATGGCGAATACAAATAATATTGATCTTGATATGTAATTTCACTTGTTACCCATTTATATATAATATGAATGATTCATTTATAGTTTTTTAACTTTGTTGCTTGGTGATGAAGAAACCTAAAATTTCGTGATGGAGAAGAAAAATATTTTTTTTTTACATATAATATACCATAATACAATGTGAAGATGGCGAATATAAATAATATTCATCTGGATTGTGTAATTTCATTTCTTACCCATTTATATTTAATATGAATCCATCATTTATAGCTTTTTAACTTTGTTGCTTAGTGATGAAGAAACCTAAAATTTGGTGATGGAGAAGAAATATATTGAATTTTTTTACATATAATATACATTTAGACAATGTGAATATGGCGAATATAAATAATATTCATCTCGAATATGTAATTTCATTTCTTACCCATTTATATATAATATGAATCAATCATTTATAGTTTTTTTAAACTTTTTTTGCATAGTGATAAAGAAACCTAAAATAATGACTTTTTTTTATTACATATATTATACCATAATACAGTGTGAATATGTCGAATACAAATATTAGTGATCTTGATTATGTAATTTCACTTGTTACCCATTTATATATAATATGAATATTCATATATAGTCTTTTAACTATGTTGCTTAGTGATGAAGAAACGTAAAATTTGGTTATGAAGAAGAAATATATTGAATTTTTTTACATATAATATACCATAATACAATGTGAATATGGCGAATACAAATAATATTGATCTTGATTATGTAATTTCATTTATTACCTATTTATATATAATGTTAATCATTCACTTATAGTTTTTTAACTTTGTTGCTTAGTGATGAAGAAACCTAAAATTTGGTGATTGAGAAGAAAAATATTGATTTTTTTTACATATAATATACCATAATACAATGTGAATATGGCGAATATAAAGAATATTCATCTGGATTATGTAATTTCATTTCTTGACCATTTATATATAATATATATATCATTCATTTATAGTTTTTGAACTTTGTTGCTTAGTGATGAAAAAACCTAAAATTTGGTGATGGAGAAGAAAAATATTGATTTTTTAACATTTAATATACCATAATACAATAAGAATATGGCGGATATAAATAATATTCATCTGGGTTATGTAATTTCATTTCTTACCCATTAATATATAATATGAATCAATCATTTATAGTTTTTTTAACTTTGTGGCATAGTGATGAAGAAACCTAAAATATTGATTTTTTTTACATATGATATACCATAATACAGTGTGAATATGGCGAATACAAATATTAGTGATCCTGATTATGTAATTTCACTTGTTACCCATTTATATATATTAAGAATATTCATATACAGTTTTTTAACTATGTTGCTTAGTGATGAAGAAACCTAAAATTGGGTGATGGAGAAGATAAATATTGAAGTTTTTTACATATAATATACCATAATACAATGTGAATATGGCGAATACATATTGCTCTTGATTGTGTAATTTCATTTATTACCCATTTCTATATAATATGAATCATTCAATTATAGTTTTTTAACTTTGTTGCTTAGTGATGAAGAAACCTAAAATTTGGTGATGGAGAAGAAAAATATTGAATTTTTTACATATAATATAATATAATACAATGTGAATATGGAGAATACAAATAATATTGATCTTGATTATGTAATTTCATTTCTTACCCATTTTTTTTTAATATGATTCATTCATTTTTAGTTTTTTAACTATGTTGCTTTTGATGAAGAAACCTAAGATTTGGTGATGGAGAAGAAAAATATTGAATTTTTTTACATATAATATACCATAAGACAATGTGAATATGGCAAATACGAATAATATTGATCTTGATTATGTAATTTCATTTATTACCCATTTGTAGATCATATGAATCATTCATTTATAGTTTTTTTAACTATGTTGCTTAGTGATGAAGAAACCTAAAATTTGGTGATGGAGTAGAAAAATATTGAATTTTTTACATATAGTATACGATAATACAATGTGAATATGACGAATACAAATAATATTGATCTTAATTATATAATTACATTTATTACCCATTTATATATAATATGAATCATTCATTTTAAGTTTTTCAACTTTGTTTCTTAGTGATGAAGAAACCTAAAATATTGGGATGGAGAAGAAAAATATTGACTTTTTTTTACATATAATATACCATAATACAATGTAAATATGGCGAATACAAATAATATTGATCTTGATTATTTAATTTCATTTCTTACCCATTTATATATAATATGAATAATTCATTTATAGTTTTTTAACTTTGTTACTTAGTGATGAAGAAATCTAAAATTTGGTGATGGAGAAGAAAAATATCGAGTTTTTTTACATATAATATACCATAATACAATGTGAATATGGAGAATACAAATAATATTGATCTTGATTATGTAATTTCATTTATTACCCATTTCTATATAATATGAATCATTCATTTATAGTTTTTTTTTAACTATTTTGCTTAGTGATGAAGAAACCTAAAATTTGGTGATGGAGAAGAAAAATATTGAATTTTTTACATATAATATACCATAATACAATGTGAATATGATGAATACAAATAATATTGATCTTGATTATGTAATTTCATTTATTACCCATTTATTTTTAATATGAATCATTCATTTATAGTTTTTTAACTTTGTTCCTTAGTGATGAAGAAACCTAAAATTTGGAGATGGAGAAGAAAAATATCGAATTTTTTTACATATAATATACCATAATACAATGTGAATATGTCGAATACAAATAATATTGATCTTGATTATGTAATTTCATTTATTACCCATTTCTATATAATATGAATCCTTCATTTATAGTTTTTTAACTATGTTCCTTAGTGATGAAGAAACCTAAAATTTGGTGATGGAGAAGAAAAATATTGAATTTTTTACATATAATAGACCATAATACAATGTGAATATGGCGAACACATATAATATTGATTTTGATTTTGTAATTTCACTTGTTACCCATTTATATATAATATAAATCATTCATTTATAGTTTCTTAACTTTGTTGCTTAGTGATGAAGAAACCTAAAATTTGGTGATGGAGAAGAAAAATATTGATCTTTTCTTCATATAATATACCATAATAAAATGTGAATATTGCGAATACAAATATATGATCTTGATATGTAATTTCACTTGTTACCCATTTATATATAATATGAATGATTCATTTATAGTTTTTTAACTTTGTTGCTTGGTGATGAAGAAACCTAAAATTTCGTGATGGAGAAGAAAAATATTAATTTTTTTTACATATAATATACCATAATACAATGTGAAGATGGCGAATATAAATAATATTCATCTGGATTGTGTAATTTCATTCCTTACCCATTTATATTTAATATGAATCCATCATTTATAGCTTTTTAACTTTGTTGCTTAGTGATGAAGAAACCTAAAATTTGGTGATGGAGAAGAAATATATTGAATTTTTTTACATATAATATACATTTAGACAATGTGAATATGGCGAATATAAATAATATTCATCTCGAATATGTAATTTCATTTCTTACCCATTTATATATAATATGAATCAATCATTTATAGTTTTTTTAAACTTTTTTTGCATAGTGATAAAGAAACCTAAAATAATGACTTTTTTTTATTACATATATTATACCATAATACAGTGTGAATATGTCGAATACAAATATTAGTGATCTTGATTATGTAATTTCACTTGTTACCCATTTATATATAATATGAATATTCATATATAGTCTTTTAACTATGTTGCTTAGTGATGAAGAAACGTAAAATTTGGTTATGAAGAAGAAAAATATTGAATTTTTTTACATATAATATACCATAATACAATGTGAATATGGCGAATACAAATAATATTGATCTTGATTATGTAATTTCATTTATTACCTATTTATATATAATGTTAATCATTCACTTATAGTTTTTTAACTTTGTTGCTTAGTCATGAAGAAACCTAAAATTTGGTGATTGAGAAGAAAAATATTGATTTTTTTTACATATAATATACCATAATACAATGTGAATATGGTGAATATAAAGAATATTCATCTGGATTATGTAATTTCATTTCTTGACCATTTATATATAATATATATAACATTCATTTATAGTTTTCGAACTTTGTTGCTTAGTGATGAAGAAACCTAAAATTTGGTGATGGAGAAGAAAAATATTGATTTTTTAACATATAATATACCATAATACAATAAGAATATGCGGATATAAATAATATCATCTGGGTTATGTAATTTCATTTCTTACCCATTAATATATAATATGAATCAATCATTTATAGTTTTTTAACTTTGTGGCATAGTGATGAAGAAACCTAAAATATAGATTTTTTTTACATATGATATACCATAATACAGTGTGAATATGGCGAATACAAATATTAGTGATCCTGATTATGTAATTTCACTTGTTACCCATTTATATATTAAGAATATTCATATACAGTTTTCTAACTATGTTGCTTAGTGATGAAGAAACTAAAATTGGGTGATGGAGAAGATAAATATTGAAGTTTTTTACATATAATATACCATAATACAATGTGAATATGGCGAATACATATTGCTCTTGATTGTGTAATTTCATTTATTACCCATTTCTATATAATATGAATCATTCAATTATAGTTTTTTAACTTTGTTGCTTAGTGATGAAGAAACCTAAAATTGGTGATGGAGAAGAAAAAATATGAATTTTTTACATATAATATAATATAATACAATGTGAATATGGAGAATACAAATAATATTGATCTTGATTATGTAATTTCATTTCTTACCCATTTATTTTAATATGATTCATTCATTTTAGTTTTTTAACTATGTTGCTTTTGATGAAGAAACCTAAGATTTGGTGATGGAGAAGAAAAATATTGAATTTTTTACATATATATACCATAAGACAATGTGAATATGGCAAATACGAATAATATTGATCTTGATTATGTAATTTCATTTATTACCCATTTGTAGATCATATGAATCATTCATTTATAGTTTTTTTAACTATGTTGCTTAGTGATGAAGAAACCTAAAATTTGGTGATGGAGTAGAAAAATATTGAATTTTTTACATATAGTATACGATAATACAATGTGAATATGACGAATACAAATAATATTGATCTTAATTATATAATTACATTATTACCCATTATATATATATGAATCATTCATTTTAAGTTTTTCAACTTTGTTTCTTAGTGATGAAGAAACCTAAAATTTTGGGATGGAGAAGAAAAATATTGACTTTTTTTTACATATAATATACCATAATACAATGTAAATATGGCGAATACAAATAATATTGATCTTGATTATTTAATTTCATTTCTTACCCATTTATATATAATATGAATAATTCATTTATAGTTTTTTAACTTTGTTACTTAGTGATGAAGAAATCTAAAATTTGGTGATGGAGAAGAAAAATATCGAGTTTTTTTTTACATATAATATACCATAATACAATGTGAATATGGAGAATACAAATAATATTGATCTTGATTATGTAATTTCATTTATTACCCATTTCTATATAATATGAATCATTCATTTATAGTTTTTTTTAACTATTTTGCTTAGTGATGAAGAAACCTAAAATTTGGTGATGGAGAAGAAAAATATTGAATTTTTTACATATAATATACCGTAATACAATGTGAATATGATGAATACAAATAATATTGATCTTGATTATGTAATTTCATTTATTACCCATTTATTTTTAATATGAATCATTCATTTATAGTTTTTTAACTTTGTTCCTTAGTGATGAAGAAACCTAAAATTTGGAGATGGAGAAGAAAAATATCGAATTTTTTTACATAAAATATACCATAATACAATGTGAATATGTCGAATACAAATAATATTGATCTTGATTATGTAATTTCATTTATTACCCATTTCTATATAATATGAATCCTTCATTTATAGTTTTTTAACTATGTTCCTTAGTGATGAAGAAACCTAAAATTTGGTGATGGAGAAGAAAAATATTGAATTTTTTACATATAATAGACCATAATACAATGTGAATATGGAGAACACATATAATATTGATTTTGATTTTGTAATTTCACTTGTTACCCATTTATATATAATATAAATCATTCATTTATAGTTTCTTAACTTTGTTGCTTAGTGATGAAGAAACCTAAAATTTGGTGATGGAGAAGAAAAATATTGATCTTTTTTTCATATAATATACCATAATAAATTGTGAATATGGCGAATATAAATAATATTGATCTTGATTATGTAATTTCACTTGTTACCCATTTATATATAATATGAATGATTCATTTATAGTTTTTTAACTTTGTTGCTTGGTTATGAAGAAACCTAAAATTTCGTGATGGAGAAGAAAAATATTAATTTTTTTTTACATATAATATACCATAATACAATGTGAAGATGGCAAATATAAATAATATTCATCTGGATTGTGTAATTTCATTTCTTACCCATTTATATATAATATGAATCCATCATTTATAGCTTTTTAACTTTGTTGCCTAGTGATGAAGAAACCTAAAATTTGGTGATGGAGAAGAAAAATATTGAACTTTTTTACATATAATATACCATTAGACAATGTGAATATGGCGAATATAAATAATATTCATCTCGAATATGTAATTTAATTTCTTACCCATTTATATATAATATGAATCAATCATTTATAGTTTTTTTAAACTTTTTTTGCATAGTGATAAAGAAACCTAAAATATTGACTTTTTTTTTTTACATATAATATACCATAATACAGGGTGAATATGGCGAATACAAATATTAGTGATCTTGATTATGTAATTTCACTTGTTACCCATTTATATATAATATGAATATTCATATATAGTCTTTTAACTATGTTGCTTAGTGATGAAGAAACGTAAAATTTGGTTATGAAAAGAAAAAATATGAATTTTTTTACATATAATATACCATAATACAATGTGAATATGGCGAATACAAATAATATTGATCTTGATTATGTAATTTCATTTATTACCTATTTTATATAATGTTAATCATTCACTTATAGTTTTTTTAACTTTTTTGCTTAATGATGAAGAAACCTAAAATTTGGTGATTGAGAAGAAAAATATTGATTTTTTTTACATATAATATACCATAATACAATGTGAATATGACGAATATAAATAATATTCATCTGGATAATGTAATTTCATTTCTTGACCATTTATATATAATATATATCATTCACTTATAGTTTTTGAACTTTGTTGCTTAGTGATGAAGAAACCTAATATTTTGGTGATGGAGAAGAAAAATATTAATTTTTTAACATATAATATACCATAATACAATATGAATATGGAGGATATAAATAATATTCATCTGGGTTATGTAATTTCATTTCCTACCCATTAATATATAATATGAATCAATCATTTATAGTTTTTTAACTTTGTGGCATAGTGATGAAGAAACCTAAAATATTGATTTTTTTTACATATAATATACCATAATACAGTGTGAATATGGCGAATACAAATATTAGTGATCCTGATTATGTAATTTCACTTGTTACCCATTTATATATATTAAGAATATTCATATACAGTTTTATAACTATGTTGCTTAGTGATGAAGAAACCTAAAATTGGGTGATGGAGAAGATAAATATTGAAGTTTTTTACATATAATATACCATAATACAATGTGAATATGGCGAATACATATTGCTCTTGATTATGTAATTTCATTTATTACCCATTTCTATATAATATGAATCATTCAATTATAGTTTTTTAACTTTGTTGCTTAGTGATGAAGAAACCTAAAATTTGGGGATGGAGAAGAAAAATAATGAATTTTTTACATATAATATAACATAATACAATGTGAATATGGAGAATACAAATAATATTGATCTTGATTATGTAATTTCATTTCTTACCCATTTATTTTTAATATGAATCATTCATTTTTAGTTTTTTAACTATGTTGCTTTTGATGAAGAAACCTAAGATTTGGTGATGGAGAAGAAAAATATTGAATTTTTTTACATACAATATACCATAAGACAATGTGAATATGGCGAATACAAATAATATTGATCTTGATTATGTAATTTCGTTTATTACCCATTCGTAGATCATATGAATCATTCATTTATAGTTTTTTTAACTATGTTGCTTAGTGATGAAGAAACCTAAAATTTGGTGATGGAGAAGAAAAATATTGATTTTTTTACATATAGTATACGATAATACAATGTGAATTTGACGAATACAAATAATATTGATCTTGATTGTATAATTTCATTATTACCCATTTATATATAATATGAATCATTCATTTAAGTTTTTTAACTTTGTTTCTTAGAGATGAAGAAACCTAAAATTTTGGGATGGAGAAGAAAAATATTGACTTTTTTTACATATATATACCATAATACAACCTGAATATGGCGAATACAAATATATTGATCTTGATTATTTAATTTCATTTCTTACCCATTTATATATAATATGAATATCATTTATAGTTTTTTAACTTTGTTACTTAGTGATGAAGAAATCTAAAATTTGGTGATGGAGAAGAAAAATATCGATTTTTTTTTACATATAATATACCATAATACAATGTGAATATGGAGAATACAAATAATATTGATCTTGATTATGTAATTTCATTTATTACCCATTTCTATATAATATGAATCATTCATTTATAGTTTTTTTAACTATGTTGCTTAGTGATGAAGAAACTAAAATTTGGTGATGGAGAAGAAATATATTGAATTTTTTTACATATAATATACCATAATACAATGTGAATATGGTGAATACAAATAATATTGATCTTGATTATGTAATTTCATTTATTACCCATTTATTTTTAATATGAATCATTCATTTATAATTTTTTAACTTTGTTCCTTAGTGATGAAGAAACCTAAAATTTGGTGATGGAGAAGAAAAATATCGATTTTTTTTACATATAATATACCATAATACAATGTGAATATGTCGAATACAAATAATATTGATCTTGATTATGTAATTTCATTTATTACCCATTTCTATATAATATGAATCCTTCATTTATAGTTTTTTAACTATGTTCCTTAGTGATGAAGAAACCTAAAATTTGGTGATGGAGAAGAAAAATATTGAATTTTTTACATATAATAGACCATAATACAATGTGAATATGGCGAACACATATAATATTGATTATGATTTTGTAGTTTCACTTGTTTCCCATTTATATATAATATAAATCATTCATTTATAGTTTCTTAACTTTGTTGCTTAGTGATGAAGCAACCTAAAATTTGGTGATGGAGAAGAAAAATATTGATCTTTTTTTAATATAATATACCAAAATAAAATGTGAATATGGAGAATACAAATAATATTGATCTTGATTATGTAATTTCACTTGTTACCCATTTATATATAATATGAATGATTCATTTATAGTTTTTTTAACTTTGTTGCTTGGTGATGAAGAAACCTAAAATTTCGTGATGGAGAAGAAAAATATTAATTTTTTTTTTAAATATAATATACCATAATAAAATGTGAAGATGGCGAATATAAATATTATTCATCTGGATTGTGTAATTTTATTTCTTACCCATTTATATATAATATGAATCCATCATTTATAGCTTTTTAACTTTGTTGCTTAGTGATGAAGAAACCTAAAATTTGGTTATGGAGAAGAAAAAAATTTCTTACCCATTTATTTTTAATATGAATTATACCATTAGACAATGTGAATATGGCGAATATAAATAATATTCATCTCGAATATGTAATTTCATTTCTTACCCATTTATATATAATATGAATCAATCATTTATAGTTTTTTTAAACTTTTTTTGCATAGTGATAAAGAAACCTAAAATATTGACTTTTTTTTTTACATATAATATACCATAATACAGTGTGAATATGGCGAATACAAATATTAGTGATCTTGATTATGTAATTTCACTTGTTACCCATTTATATATAATATGAATATTCATATATAGTCCTTTAACTATGTTGCTTAGTGATGACGAAACGTAAAATTTGGTTATGAAGAAGAAAATATTGAATTTTTTACATATAATATACCATAATACAATGTGAATATGGCGAATACAATAATATTGATCTTGATTATGTAATTTCATTTATTACCTATTTATATATAATGTTAATCATTCACTTATAGTTTTTTAACTTTGTTGCTTAGTGATGAAGAAACCTAAAATTGGTGATTGAGAAGAAAAATATTGATTTTTTTACATATAATATACCATAATACAATGTGATTATGGCGAATATAAATAATATTCGTCTGGATTATGTAATTTCATTTCTTGATCATTTATATATAATATATATCATTCATTTATAGTTTTTGAACTTTGTTGCTTAGTGATGAAGAAACCTAAAATTTGGTGATGGAGAAGAAAAATATTGATTTTTTAACATATAATATACCATAATACAATATGAATATGGCGGATATAAATAATATTCATCTGGGTTATGTAATTTCATTTCTTACCCATTAATATATAATATGAATCAATCATTTATAGTTTTTTAACTTTGTGGCATAGTGATGAAGAAACCTAAAATATTGATTTTTTTTACATATAATATACCATAATACAGTGTGAATATGGCGAATACAAATATTAGTGATCCTGATTATGTAATTTCACTTGTTACCCATTTATATATATTAAGAATATTCATATACAGTTTTTTAACTATGTTGCTTAGTGATGAAGAAACCTAAAATGGGGTGATGGAGAAGATAAATATTGAAGTTTTTTACATATAATATACCATAATACAATGTGAATATGGCGAATTAATATTGCTCTTGATTGTGTAATTTCATTTATTACCCATTTCTATATAATATGAATCATTCAATTATAGTTTTTTAACTTTGTTGCTTAGTGATGAAGAAACCAAAAATTTGGTGATGGAGAAGAAAAATATTGAACTTTTTACATATAATATAACATAATACAATGTGAATATGGAGAATACAAATAATATTTATCTTGATTATGTAATTTCATTTCTTACCCATTTATTTTTAATATGAATCATTCATTTTTATTTTTTTAACTATGTTGCTTTTGATGAAGAAACCTAAGATTTGGTGATGGAGAAGAAAAATATTGAATTTTTTTACATATAATATACCATAAGACAATGTCAATATGGCGAATACGAATAATATTGATCTTGATTATGTAATTTCATTTATTACCCATTCGTATATCATATGAATAATTCATTTATAGTTTTTTTAACTATGTTGCTTAGTGATGAAGAAACCTAAAATTTGGTGATGAAGAAGAAAAATATTGATTTTTTTACATATAGTATACGATAATACAATGTGAATATGACGAATACAAATAATATTGATCTTGATTATATAATTTCATTTATTACCCATTTATATATAATATGAATCATTCATTTTAAGTTTTTAACTTTGTTTCTTAGAGATGAAGAAACCTAAATTTGGGATGGAAAAGAAAAATATTGACTTTTTTTACATATAATATACCATAATACAACCTGAATATGCCGAATACAAATAATATTGATCTTGATTATTTAATTTCATTTCTTACCCATTTATATATAATATGAATAATTCATTTATAGTTTTTTAACTTTGTTACTTAGGGATGAAGAAATCTAAAATTTGGTGATGGAGAAGAAAAATATCGATTTTTTTTACATATAATATACCATAATACAATGTGAATATGGAGAATACAAATAATATTGATCTTGATTATGTAATTTCATTTATTACCCATTTCTATATAATATGAATCATTCATTTATAGTTTTTTTTAACTATGTTGCTTAGTGATGAAGAAACCTAAAATTTGGTGATGGAGAAGAAATATATTGAATTTTTTTACATATAATATACCATATTACAATGTGAATATGGTGAATACCAATAATATTGATCTTGATTATGTAATTTCATTTATTACCCATTTATTTTTAATATGAATCATTCATTTATAGTTTTTTAACTTTGTTCCTTAGTGATGAAGAAACCTAAAATTTGGTGATGGAGAAGAAAAATATCGATTTTTTTTACATATAATATACCATAATACAATGTGAATATGTCGAATACAAATAATATTGATCTTGATTATGTAATTTCATTTATTACCCATTTCTATATAATATGAATCCTTCATTTATAGTTTTTTAACTATGTTCCTTAGTGATGAAGAAACCTAAAATTTGGTGATGGAGAAGAAAAATATTGAATTTTTTACATATAATAGACCATAATACAATGTGAATATGGCGAACACATATAATATTGATTTTGATTTTGTAGTTTCACTTGTTACCCATTTATATATAATATAAATCATTCATTTATAGTTTCTTACTTTGTTGCTTAGTGATGAAGCAACCTAAAATTTGGTGATGGAGAAGAAAAATATTGATCTTTTAATATAATATACCATATTAAAATGTGAATATGGCGAATACAAATAATATTGATCTTGATTATGTAATTTCACTTGTTACCCATTTATATATAATATGAATGATTCATTTATAGTTTTTTAACTTTGGTTCTTGGTGATGAAGAAACCTAAAATTTCGTGATGGAGAAGAAAAATATTAATTTTTTTTACATATAATCTACCATAATACAATGTGAAGATGGCGAATATAAATAATATTCATCTGGATTGTGTAATTTTATTTCTTACCCAATTATATAATATGAATCCATCATTTATAGCTTTTTAACTTTGTTGCTTAGTGATGAAGAAACCTAAAATTTGGTTATGGAGAAGAAAAATATTGAACTTTTTTACATATAATATACCATTAGACAATGTGAATATGGCGAATATAAATAATATTCATCTCGAATATTTAATTTCATTTCTTACCCATTTATATATAATATGAATCAATCATTTATAGTTTTTTTAAACTTTTTTTGCATAGTGATAAAGAAACCTAAAATATTGACTTTTTTTTTTACATATAATATACCATAATACAGTGTGAATATGGCGAATACAAATATTAGTGATCTTGATTATGTAATTTCACTTGTTACCCATTTATATATAATATGAATATTCATATATAGTCTTTTAACTATGTTGCTTAGTGATGACGAAACGTAAAATTTGGTTATGAAGAAGGAAAATATTGATTTTTTTTACATATAATATACCATAATACAATGTGAATATGGCGAATACAAATAATATTGATCTTGATTATGTAATTTCATTTATTACCTATTTATATATAATGTTAATCATTCACTTATAGTTATTTTAACTTTGTTGCTTAGTGATGAAGAAACCTAAAATTTGGTGATTGAGAAGAAAAATATTGATTTTTTTACATATAATATACCATAATACAATGTGATTATGGCGAATATAAATAATATTCATCTGGATTATGTAATTTCATTTCTTGATCATTTATATATAATATATATCATTCATTTATAGTTTTTGAACTTTGTTGCTTAGTGACGAAGAAACCTAAAATTTGGTGATGGAGAAGAAAAATATTGATTTTTTAACATATAATATACCATAATACAATATGAATATGGCGGATATAAATAATATTCATCTGGGTTATGTAATTTCATTTCTTACCCATTAATATATAATATGAATCAATCATTTATAGTTTTTTAACTTTGTGGCATAGTGATGAAGAAACCTAAAATATTGATTTTTTTTACATATAATATACCATAATACAGTGTGAATATGGCGAATACAAATATTAGTGATCCTGATTATGTAATTTCACTTGTTACCCGTTTATATATATTAAGAATATTCATATACAGTTTTTAACTATGTTGCTTAGTGATGAAGAAACCTAAAATGGGTGATGGAGAAGATAAATATTGAAGTTTTTTACATATAATATACCATAATACAATGTGAATATGGCGAATTAATATTGCTCTTGATTGTGTAATTTCATTTATTACCCATTTCTATATAATATGAATCATTCAATTATAGTTTTTTAACTTTGTTGCTTAGTGATGAAGAAACCTAAAATTTGGTGATGGAGAAGAAAATATTGAATTTTTTACATATAATATAACATAATACAATGTGAATATGGAGAATACAAATAATATTGATCTTGATTATGTAATTTCATTTCTTACCCATTTATTTTTAATATGAATCATTCATTTTTAGTTTTTTAACTATGTTGCTTTTGATGAAGAAACCTAAGATTTGGTGATAGAGAAGAAAAATATTGCATTTTTTTACATATAATATACCATAAGACAATGTCAATATGGCGAATACGAATAATATTGATCTTGATTATGTAATTTCATTTATTACCCATTCGTATATCATATGAATCATTCATTTATAGTTTTTTTTAACTATGTTGCTTAGTGATGAAGAAACCTAAAATTTGGTGATGGAGAAGAAAAATATTGATTTTTTTACATATAGTATACGATAATACAATGTGAATATGACGAATACAAATAATATTGATCTTGATTATATAATTTCATTTATTACCCATTTATATATAATATGAATCATTCATTTTAAGTTTTTTAACTTTGTTTCTTAGAGATGAAGAAACCTAAAATTTTGGGATGGAGAAGAAAAATATTGACTTTTTTTACATATAATATAACATAATACAACCTGAATATGGCGAATACAAATAATATCGATCTTGATTATTTAATTTCATTTCTTACCCATTTATATATAATATGAATAATTCATTTATAGTTTTTTAACTTTGTTACTTAGTGATGAAGAAATCTAAAATTTGGTGATGGAGAAGAAAAATATCGATTTTTTTTACATATAATATACCATAATACAATGTGAATATGGAGAATACAAATAATATTGATCTTGATTATATAATTTCATTTATTACCCATTTCTATATAATATGAATCATTCATTTATAATTTGTTTTTTAACTATGTTGCTTAGTGATGAAGAAACCTAAAATTTGGTGATGGAGAAGAAATATATTGATTTTTTTTACATATAATATACCATAATACAATGTGAATATGGTGAATACAAATAATATTGATCTTGATTATGTAATTTCATTTATTACCCATTTATTTTTAATATGAGTCATTCATTTATAGTTTTTTAACTTTGTTCCTTAGTGATGAAGAAACCTAAAATTTGGTGATGGAGAAGAAAAATATCGATTTTTTTTACATATAATATACCATAATACAATGTGAATATGTCGAATACAAATAATATTGATCTTGATTATGTAATTTCATTTATTACCCATTTATATAATATGAATCCTTCATTTATAGTTTTTTAACTATGTTCCTTAGTGATGAAGAAACCTAAATTTGGTGATGGAGAAGAAAAATATTGAATTTTTTACATATAATAGGCCATAATACAATGTGAATATGGCGAACACATATAATATTAATTTTGATTTTGTAGTTTCACTTGTTACCCATTTATATATAATATAAATCATTCATTTATAGTTTCTTAACTTTGTTGCTTAGTGATAAAGCAACCTAAAATTTGGTGATGGAGAAGAAAAATATTGATCTTTTTTTAATATAATATACCAAAATAAAATGTGAATATGGCGAATACAAATAATATTGATCTTGATTATGTAATTTCACTTGTTACCCATTTATATATAATATGAAGGATTCATTTATAGTTTTTTAACTTTGTTGTTTGGTGATGAAGAAACCTAAAATTTCGTGATGGAGAAGAAAAATATTAATTTTTTTTACATATAATATACCATAATACAATGTGAAGATGGCGAATATAAATAATATTCATCTGGATTGTGTAATTTTATTTCTTACCCATTTATATATAATATGAATCCATCTTTTATAGCTTTTTAACTTTGTTGCTTAGTGATGAAGAAACCTAAAATTTGGTTATGGAGAACAAAAATATTGAACTTTTTTACATATAATATACCATTAGACAATGTGAATATGGCGAATATAAATAATATTCATCTCGAATATGTAATTTCATTTCTTACCCATTTATATATAATATGAATCAATCATTTATAGTTTTTTTAAACTTTTTTTGCATAGTGATAAAGAAACCTAAAATATTGACTTTTTTTTTTACATATAATATACCATAATACAGTGTGAATATGGCGATCACAAATATTAGTGATCTTGAGTATGTAATTTCACTTGTTACCCATTTATACATAATATGAATATTCATATATAGTCTTTTAACTATGTTGCTTAGTGATGACGAAACGTAAAATTTGGTTATGAAGAAGAAAAATATTGAATTTTTTTACATATAATATACCATAATACAATGTGAATATGGCGAATACAAATAATATTGATCTTGATTATGTAATTTCATTTATTACCTATTTATATATAATGTTAGTCATTCACTTATAGTTATTTTAACTTTGTTGCTTAGTGATGAAGAAACCTAAAATTTGGTGATTGAGAAGAAAAATATTGATTTTTTTACATATAATATACCATAATACAATGTGATTATGGCGAATATAAATAATATTCATCTGGATTATGTAATTTAATTTCTTGATCATTTATATATAATATATATCATTCATTTATAGTTTTTGAACTTTGTTGCTTAGTGACGAAGAAACCTAAAATTTGGTGATGGAGAAGAAAAATATTGATTTTTTAACATATAATATACCATAATACAATATGAATATGGCGGATATAAATAATATTCATCTGGGTTATGTAATTTCATTTCTTACCCATTAATATATAATATGAATCAATCATTTATAGTTTTTTTAACTTTGTGGCATAGTGATGAAGAAACCTAAAATATTGTTTTTTTTACATATATATACCATAATACAGTGTGAATATGGCGAATACCAAATATTAGTGATCCTGATTATGTAATTTCACTTGTTACCCATTTATATATATTAAGAATATTCATATACAGTTTTTTAACTATGTTGCTTAGTGATGAAGAAACCTAAAATGGGGTGATGGAGAAGATAAATATTGAAGTTTTTTACATATAATATACCATAATACAATGTGAATATGGCGAATTAATATTGCTCTTGATTGTGTAATTTCATTTATTACCCATTTCTATATAATATGAATCATTCAATTATAGTTTTTTAACTTTGTTGCTTAGTGATGAAGAAACCTAAAATTTGGTGATGGAGAAGAGAAAATATGAATTTTTTACATATAATAACATAATACAATGTGAATATGGAGAATACAAATAATATTGATCTTGATTATGTAATTTCATTTCTTACCCATTATTTTTAATATGAATCATTCATTTTTAGTTTTTTAACTATGTTGCTTTTGATGAAGAAACCCAAGATTTGGTGATGGAGAAGAAAAATATTGAATTTTTTTACATATAATATACCATAAGACAATGTCAATATTGCGAATACGAATAATATTGATCTTGATTATGTAATTTCATTTATTACCCATTCGTATATCATATGAATCATTCATTTATAGTTTTTTTAACTATGTTGCTTAGTGATGAAGAAACCTAAAATTTGGTGATGGAGAAGAAAATATTGATTTTTTACATATAGTATACGATAATACAATGTGAATATGACGAATACAAATAATATTGATCTTGATTATATAATTTCATTTATTACCCATTTATATATAATATGAATCATTCATTTTAAGTTTTTTAACTTTGTTTCTTAGAGATGAAGAAACCTAAAATTTTGGGATGGAGAAGAAAAATATTGACTTTTTTTACATATAATATAGCATAATACAACCTGAATATGGCGAATACAAATAATATTGATCTTGATTATTTAATTTCATTTCTTACCCATTTATATATAATATGAATAATTCATTTATAGTTTTTTAACTTTGTTACTTAGTGATGAAGAAATCTAAAATTTGGTGATGGAGAAGAAAAATATCGATTTTTTTTCCATATAATATACCATAATACAATGTGAATATGGAGAATACAAATAATATTGATCTTGATTATGTAATTTCATTTATTACCCATTTCTATATAATATGAATCATTCATTTATAGTTTTTTTTAACTATGTTGCTTAGTGATGAAGAAACCTAAAATTTTGTGATGGAGAAGAAATATATTGATTTTTTTTACATATAATATACCATAATACAATGTGAATATGGTGAATACAAATAATATTGATCTTGATTATGTAATTTCATTTATTACCCATTTATTTTTAATATGAATCATTCATTTATAGTTTTTTAACTTTGTTCCTTAGTGAAGAAGAAACCTAAAATTTGGTGATGGAGAAGAAAAATATCGATTTTTTTTTACATATAATATACCATAATACAATGTGAATATGTCGAATACAAATAATATTGATCTTGATTATGTAATTTCATTTATTACCCATTTCTATATAATATGAATCCTTCATTTATAGTTTTTTAACTATGTTCCTTAGTGATGAAGAAACCTAAAATTTGGTGATGGAGAAGAAAAATATTGAATTTTTTACATATAATAGACCATAATACAATGTGAATATGGCGAACACATATAATATTAATTTTGATTTTGTAGTTTTACTTGTTACCCATTTATATATAATATAAATCATTCATTTATAGTTTTTTAACTTTGTTGCTTAGTGATGAAGCAACCTAAAATTTGGTGATGGAGAAGAAAAATATTGATCTTTTTTTAATATAATATACCAAAATAAAATGTGAATATGGCGAATACAAATAATATTGATCTTGATTATGTAATTTCACTTGTTACCCATTTATATATAATATGAATGATTTATTTATAGTTTTTTAACTTTGTTGCTTGGTGATGAAGAAACCTAAAATTTCGTGATGGAGAAGAAAAATATTAATTTTTTTTACATATAATATACCATAATACAATGTGAAGATGGCGAATATAAATAATATTCATCTGGATTGTGTAATTTTATTTCTTACCCATTTATATATAATATGAATCCATCATTTATAGCTTTTTAACTTTGTTGCTTAGTGATGAAGAAACCTAAAATTTGGTTATGGAGAAGAAAAATATTGAACTTTTTTACATATAATATACCATTAGACAATGTGAATATGGCGAATATAAATAATATTCATCTCGAATATGTAATTTCATTTCTTACCCATTTATATATAATATGAATCAATCATTTATAGTTTTTTAAAACTTTTTTTGCATAGTGATAAAGAAACCTAAAATATTGACTTTTTTTTTTACATATAATATACCATAATACAGTGTGAATATGGCGAATACAAATATTAGTGATCTTGATTATGTAATTTCACTTGTTACCCATTTATACATAATATGAATATTCATATATAGTCTTTTAACTATGTTGCTTAGTGATGACGAAACGTAAAATTTGGTTATGAAGAAGAAAAATATTGAATTTTTTTACATATAATATACCATAATACAATGTGAATATGGCGAATACAAATAATATTGATCTTGATTATGTAATTTCATTTATTACCTATTTATATATAATGTTAGTCATTCACTTATAGTTATTTTAACTTTGTTGCTTAGTGATGAAGAAACCTAAAATTTGGTGATTGAGAAGAAAAATATTGATTTTTTTACATATAATATACCATAATACAATGTGATTATGGCGAATATAAATAATATTCATCTGGATTATGTAATTTAATTTCTTGATCATTTATATATAATATATATCATTCATTTATAGTTTTTGAACTTTGTTGCTTAGTGACGAAGAAACCTAAAATTTGGTGATGGAGAAGAAAAATATTGATTTTTTAACATATAATATACCATAATACAATATGAATATGGCGGATATAAATAATATTCATCTGGGTTATGTAATTTCATTTCTTACCCATTAATATATAATATGAATCAATCATTTATAGTTTTTTTAACTTTGTGGCATAGTGATGAAGAAACCTAAAATATTGTTTTTTTTTACATATAATATACCATAATACAGTGTGAATATGGCGAATACAAATATTAGTGATCCTGATTATGTAATTTCACTTGTTACCCATTTATATATATTAAGAATATTCATATACAGTTTTTTAACTATGTTGCTTAGTGATGAAGAAACCTAAAATGGGGTGATGGAGAAGATAAATATTGAAGTTTTTTACATATAATATACCATAATACAATGTGAATATGGCGAATTAATATTGCTCTTGATTGTGTAATTTCATTTATTACCCATTTCTATATAATATGAATCATTCAATTATAGTTTTTTAACTTTGTTGCTTAGTGATGAAGAAACCTAAAAATTGGTGATGGAGAAGAGAAATATTGAATTTTTTACATATAATGTAACATAATACAATGTGAATATGGAGAATACAAATAATATTGATCTTGATTATGTAATTTCATTTCTTACCCATTTATTTTTAATATGAATCATTCATTTTTAGTTTTTTAACTATGTTGCTTTTGATGAAGAAACCTAAGATTTGGTGATGGAGAAGAAAAATATTGAATTTTTTTACATATAATATACCATAAGACAATGTCAATATGGCGAATACGAATAATATTGATCTTGATTATGTAATTTCATTTATTACCCATTCGTATATCATATGAATCATTCATTTATAGTTTTTTTAACTATGTTGCTTAGTGATGAAGAAACCTAAAATTTGGTGATGGAGAAGAAAAATATTGATTTTTTTACATATAGTATACGATAATACAATGTGAATATGACGAATACAAATAATATTGATCTTGATTATATAATTTCATTTATTACCCATTTATATATATATGAATCATTCATTTTAAGTTTTTTAACTTTGTTTCTTAGAGATGAAGAAACCTAAAATTTTGGGATGGAGAAGAAAATTTTTGACTTTTTTTACATATAATATAGCATAATACAACCTGAATATGGCGAATACAAATAATATTGATCTTGATTATTTAATTTCATTTCTTACCCATTTATATATAATATGAATAATTCATTTATAGTTTTTTTAACTTTGTTACTTAGTGATGAAGAAATCTAAAATTTGGTGATGGAGAAGAAAAATATCGAGTTTTTTTTACATATAATATACCATAATACAATGTGAATATGGAGAATACAAATAATATTGATCTTGATTATGTAATTTCATTTATTACCCATTTCTATATAATATGAATCATTCATTTATAGTTTTTTTTTAACTATGTTGCTTAGTGATGAAGAAACCTAAAATTTGGTGATGGAGAAGAAATATATTGAATTTTTTTACATATAATATACCATAATACAATGTGAATATGGTGAATACAAATAATATTGATCTTGATTATGTAATTTCATTTATTACCCATTTATTTTTAATATGAATCATTCATTTATAGTTTTTTAACTTTGTTCCTTAGTGATGAAGAAACCTAAAATTTGGTGATGGAGAAGAAAAATATCGATTTTTTTTTACATATAATATACCATAATACAATGTGAATATGTCGAATACAAATAATATTGATCTTGATTATGTAATTTCATTTATTACCCATTTCTATATAATATGAATCCTTCATTTATAGTTTTTTAACTATGTTCCTTAGTGATGAAGAAACCTAAAATTTGGTGATGGAGAAGAAAAATATTGAATTTTTTACATATAATAGACCAATACAATGTGAATATGGCGAACACATATAATATTGATTTTGATTTTGTAGTTTCACTTGTTACCCATTTATATATAATAAAATCATTATTATATAGTTTCTTAACTTGTTGCTTAGTGATGAAGCAACCTAAAATTTGGTGATGGAGAAGAAAAATATTGATCTTTTTTTAATATAATATACCAAAATAAAATGTGAATATGGCGAATACAAATAATATTGATCTTGATTATGTAATTTCACTTGTTACCCATTTATATATAATATGAATGATTCATTTATAGTTTTTTAACTTTGTTGCTTGGTGATGAAGAAACCTAAAATTTGGTGATGGAGAAGAAAAATATTGATTTTTTTACATATAGTATACGATAATACAATGTGAATATGACGAATACAAATAATATTGATCTTGATTATATAATTTCATTTATTACCCATTTATATATAATATGAATCATTCATTTTAAGTTTTTTAACTTTGTTTCTTAGAGATGAAGAAACCTAAAATTTTGGGATGGAGAAGAAAAATATTGACTTTTTTTACATATAATATAGCATAATAAACCTGAATATGGCGAATACAAATAATATTGATCTTGAATATTTAATTTCATTTCTTACCCATTTATATATAATATGAATAATCATTTATAGTTTTTTAACTTTGTTACTTAGTGATGAAGAAATCTAAAATTTGGTGATGGAGAAGAAAAATATCGATTTTTTTTTCATATAATATACCATAATACAATGTGAATATGGCGAATACAAATAATATTGATCTTGATTATGTAATTTCATTTATACCCATTTCTATATAATATGAATCATTCATTTATAGTTTTTTTTTTAACTATGTTGCTTAGTGATGAAGAAACCTAAAATTTTGTGATGGAGAAGAAATATATTGATTTTTTTTACATATAATATACCATAATACAATGTGAATATGGTGAATACAAATAATATTGATCTTGATTATGTAATTTCATTTATTACCCATTTATTTTTAATATGAATCATTCATTTATAGTTTTTTAACTTTGTTCCTTAGTGATGAAGAAACCTAAAATTTGGTGATGGAGAAGAAAAATATCGATTTTTTTTTACATATAATATACCATAATACAATGTGAATATGTCGAATACAAATAATATTGATCTTGATTATGTAATTTCATTTACTACCCATTTCTATATAATATGAATCCTTCATTTATAGTTTTTTAACTATGTTCCTTAGTGATGAGAAACCTAAATTTGGTGATGGAGAAGAAAAATATTGAATTTTTTACATATAATAGACCATAATACAATGTGAATATGGCGAACACATATAATATTAATTTGATTTGTAGTTTTATTGTTACCCATTTATATATAATATAAATCATTCATTATAGTTTTTAACTTTGTTGCTTAGTGATGAAGCAACCTAAAATTTGGTGATGGAGAAGAAAAATATTGATCTTTTTTAATATAATATACCAAAATAAATGTGAATATGGCGAATACAAATAATATTAATCTTGATTATGTAATTTCACTTGTTACCCATTTATATATAATATGAATGATTCATTTATAGTTTTTTAACTTTGTTGCTTGGTGATGAAGAAACCTAAAATTTCGTGATGGAGAAGAAAAATATTAATTTTTTTACATATAATATACCATAATACAATGTGAAGATGGCGAATATAAATAATATTCATCTGGATTGTGTAATTTTATTTCTTACCCATTTATATAATATGAATCCATCATTTATAGCTTTTTAACTTTGTTGCTTAGTGATGAAGAAACCTAAAATTTGGTTATGGAGAAGAAAAATATTGAACTTTTTACATATAATATACCATTAGACAATGTGAATATGGCGAATATAAATAATATTCATCTCGAATATGTAATTTCATTTCTTACCCATTTATATATAATATGAATCAATCATTTATAGTTTTTTTAAACTTTTTTTGCATAGTGATAAAGAAACCTAAATATTGACTTTTTTTTTACATATAATATACCATAATACAGTGTGAATATGGCGAATACAAATATTAGTGATCTTGATTATGTAATTTCACTTGTTACCCATTTATACATAATATGAATATTATATATAGTTTTTAACTATGTTGCTTAGTGATGACGAAACGTAAAATTTGGTTATGAAGAAGAAAAATATTGAATTTTTTACATATAATATACCATAATACAATGTGAATATGGCGAATACAAATAATATTGATCTTGATTATGTAATTTCATTTATTACCTATTTATATATAATGTTAGTCATTCACTTATAGTATTTTAACTTTGTTGCTTAGTGATGAAGAAACCTAAAATTTGGTGATTGAGAAGAAAAATTGATTTTTTTACATATAATATACCATAATACAATGTGAATATGGCGAATATAAATAATATTCATCTGGATTATGTAATTTCATTTCTTGATCATTTATATATAATATATATCATTCATTTATAGTTTTTGAACTTTGTTGCTTAGTGACGAAGAAACCTAAAATTTGGTGATGGAGAAGAAAAATATTGATTTTTTAACATATAATATACCATAATACAATATGAATATGGCGGATATAAATAATATTCATCTGGGTTATGTAATTTCATTTCTTACCCATTAATATATTATATGAATCAATCATTTATAGTTTTTTTAACTTTGTGGCATAGTGATGAAGAAACCTAAAATATTGTTTTTTTTTTACATATAATATACCATAATACAGTGTGAATATGGCGAATACAAATATTAGTGATCCTGATTATGTAATTTCACTTGTTACCCATTTATATAATTAAGAATATTCATATACAGTTTTTAACTATGTTGCTTAGTGATGAAGAAACCTAAAATGGGTGATGGAGAAGAAAAATATTGAAGTTTTTTACATATAATATACCATAATACAATGTGAATATGGCGAATAATATTGCTCTTGATTGTGTAATTTCATTTATTACCCATTTCTATATAATATGAATCATTCAATTATAGTTTGTTAACTTTGTTGCTTAGTGATGAAGAAACCTAAAAATTGGTGATGGAGAAGAAAAATATTGAATTTTTTACATATAATATAACATAATACAATGTGAATATGGAGAATACAAATAATATTGATCTTGATTATGTAATTTCATTTCTTACCCATTTATTTTTAATATGAATCATTCATTTTTAGTTTTTTAACTATGTTGCTTTGATGAAGAAACCTAAGATTTGGTGATGGAGAAGAAAAATATTGAATTTTTTTACATATAATATACCATAAGACAATGTCAATATGGCGAATACGAATAATATTGATCTTGATTATGTAATTTCATTTATTACCCATTCGTATATCATATGAATCATTCATTTATAGTTTTTTAACTATGTTGCTTAGTGATGAAGAAACCTAAAATTTGGTGATGGAGAAGAAAAATATTGATTTTTTTACATATAGTATACGATAATACAATGTGAATATGACGAATACAAATAATATTGATCTTGATTATATAATTTCATTTATTACCCATTTATATATAATATGAATCATTCATTTAAGTTTTTAACTTTGTTTCTTAGAGATGAAGAAACCTAAAATTTTGGGATGGAGAAGAAAATTTTTGACTTTTTTTACATATAATATAGCATAATACAACCTGAATATGGCGAATACAAATAATATTGATCTTGATTATTTAATTTCATTTCTTACCCATTTATATATAATATGAATAATTCATTTATAGTTTTTTTAACTTTGTTACTTAGTGATGAAGAAATCTAAAATTTGGTGATGGAGAAGAAAAATATCGATTTTTTTTACATATAATATACCATAATACAATGTGAATATGGAGAATACAAATAATATTGATCTTGATTATGTAATTTCATTTATTACCCATTTCTATATAATATGAATCATTCATTTATAGTTTTTTTTAACTATGTTGCTTAGTGATGAAGAAACCTAAAATTTGGTGATGGAGAAGAAATATATTGAATTTTTTTACATATAATATACCATAATACAATGTGAATATGGTGAATACAAATAATATTGATCTTGATTATGTAATTTCATTTATTACCCATTTATTTTTAATATGAATCATTCATTTATAGTTTTTTAACATTGTTCCTTAGTGATGAAGAAACCTAAAATTTGGTGATGGAGAAGAAAAATATCGATTTTTTTTAATATAATATACCATAATACAATGTGAATATGTCGAATACAAATAATATTGATCTTGATTATGTAATTTCATTTATTACCCATTTCTATATAATATGAATCCTTCATTTATAGTTTTTTAACTATGTTCCTTAGTGATGAAGAAACCTAAATTTTGGTGATGGAGAAGAAAAATATTGAATTTTTTACATATAATAGACCATAATACAATGTGAATGTTGCGAACACATATAATATTGATTTTGATTTTGTAGTTTCACTTGTTACCCATTATATATAATATAAATCATTCATTTATAGTTTCTTAACTTATTGCTTAGTGATGAAGCAACCTAAAATTTGGTGATGGAGAAGAAAATATTGATCTTTTTTAATATAATATACCAAAATAAAATGTGAATATGGCGAATACAAATAATATTGATCTTGATTATGTAATTTCACTTGTTACCCATTTATATATAATATGAATGATTCATTTATAGTTTTTTAACTTTGTTGCTTGGTGATGAAGAAACCTAAAATTTCGTGATGGAGAAGAAAAATATTAATTTTTTTTACATATAATATACCATAATACAATGTGAAGATGGCGAATATAAATAATATTTATCTGGATTGTGTAATTTTATTTCTTACCCATTTATATATAATATGAATCCATCATTTATAGCTTTTTAACTTTGTTGCTTAGTGATGAAGAAACCTAAAATTTGGTTATGGAGAAGAAAAATATTGAACTTCTTTACATATAATATACCATTACACAATGTGAATATGGAGAATATAAATAATATTCATCTCGAATATGTAATTTCATTTCTTACCCATTTATATATAATATGAATCAATCATTTATAGTTTTTTTAAACTTTTTTTGCATAGTGATAAAGAAACCTAAAATATTGACTTTTTTTTTTACATATAATATACCATAATACAGTGTGAATATGGCGAATACAAATATTAGTGATCTTGATTATGTAATTTCACTTGTTACCCATTTATATATTATATGAATATTCATATATAGTCTTTTAACTATGTTGCTTAGTGATGACGAAACGTAAAATTTGGTTATGAAGAAGAAAAATATTGAATTTTTTTACATATAATATACCATAATACAATGTGAATATGGCGAATACAAATAATATTGATCTTGATTATGTAATTTCATTTATTACCTATTTATATATAATGTTAATCATTCACTTATAGTTATTTTAACTTTGTGGCCTAGTGATGAAGAAACCTAAAATTTGGTGATTGAGAAGAAAAATATTGATTTTTTTACATATAATATACCATAATACAATGTGATTATGGCGAATATAAATAATATTCATCTGGATTATGTAATTTCATTTCTTGATCATTTATATATAATATATATCATTCATTGATAGTTTTTGAACTTTGTTGCTTAGTGACGAAGAAACCTAAAATTTGGTGATGGAGAAGAAAAATATTTATTTTTTTTAAATATAATATACCATAATACAATATGAATATGGCGGATATAAATAATATTCATCTGGGTTATGTAATTTCATTTCTTACCCATTAATATATAATATGAATCAATCATTTATAGTTTTTTAACTTTGTGGCATAGTGATGAAGAAACCTAAAATATTGATTTTTTTTACATATAATATACCATAATACAGTGTGAATATGGCGAATACAAATATTAGTGATCCTGATTATGTAATTTCACTTGTTACCCATTTATATATATTAAGAATATTCATATACAGTTTTTTAACTATGTTGCTTAGTGATGAAGAAACCTAAAATGGGTAGATGGAGAAGATAAATATTGAAGTTTTTTACATATAATATACCATAATACAATGTGAATATGGCGAATACATATTGCTCTTGATTGTGTAATTTCATTTATTACCCATTTCTATATAATATGAATCATTCAATTATAGTTTTTTAACTTTGTTTCTTAGTGATGAAGAAACCTAAAATTTGGTGATGGAGAAGAAAAATATTGAATTTTTTACATATAATATAACATAATACAATGTGAATATGGAGAATACAAATAATATTGATCTTGATTATATAATTTCATTTCTTACCCATTTATTTTAAATATGAATCATTCATTTTTAGTTTTTTAACTATGTTGCTTTTGATGAAGAAACCTAAGATTTGGTGATGGAGAAGAAAAATATTGAATTTTTTTACATATAATATACCATAAGACAATGTGAATATGGCGAATACGAATAATATTGATCTTGATTATGTAATTTCATTTATTATCCATTCGTATATCATATGAATCATTCATTTATAGTTTTTTTAACTATGTTGCTTAGTGATGAAGAAACCTAAAATTTGGTGATGGAGAAGAAAAATATTGATTTTTTTACATATAGTATACGATAATACAATGTGAATATGACGAATACAAATAATATTGATCTTGATTATATAATTTCATTTATTACCCATTTATAATAATATGAATCATTCATTTTAGTTTTTTAACTTTGTTTTTAGAGATGAAGAAACCTAAAATTTTGGGATGGAGAAGAAAAATATTGACTTTTTATACATATAATATAGCATAATACAACCTGAATATGACGGATACAAATAATATTGATCTTGATTATTTAATTTCATTTCTTACCCATTTATATATAATATGAATAATTCATTTATAGTTTTTTAACTTTGTTACTTAGTGATGAAGAAATCTAAAATTTGGTGATGGAGAAGAAAAATATCGATTTTTTTTACATATAATATACCATAATACAATGTGAATATGGAAAATACAAATAATATTGATCTTGATTATGTAATTTCATTTATTACCCATTCTATATAATATGAATCATTCATTTATAGTTTTTTTTTTAATTATGTTGCTTAGTGATGAAGAAACCTAAATTTGGTGATGGAGAAGAAATATATGAATTTTTTTACATATAATATACCATAATACAATGTGAATATGGTGAATACAAATAATATTGATCTTGATTATGTAATTTCATTTATTACCCATTTATTTTTATATGAATCATTCATTTATAGTTTTTTAACTTTGTTCCTTAGTGATGAAGAAACCTAAAATTTGGTGATGGAGAAGAAAAATATCGATTTTTTTTTACATATAATATACCATAATACAATGTGAATATGTCGAATACAAATAATATTGATCTTGATTATGTAATTTCATTTATTACCCATTTCTATATAATATGATTCCTTCATTTATAGTTTTTTAACTATGTTCCTTAGTGATGAAGAAACCTAAAATTTGGCGATGGAGAAGAAAAATATTGAATTTTTTACATATAATAGACCATAATACAATGTGAATATGGCGAACACATACAATATTGATCTTGATTATGTAATTTCACTTGTTACCCATTTATATATAATATGAATGATTCATTTATAGTTTTTTAACTTTGTTGCTTGGTGATGAAGAAACCTAAAATTTCGTGATGGAGAAGAAAAATATTAATTTTTTTTACATATAATATACCATAATACAATGTGAAGATGGCGAATATAAATAATATTCATCTGGATTGTGTAATTTTATTTCTTACCCATTTATATATAATATGAATCCATCATTTATAGCTTTTTAACTTTGTTGCTTAGTGATGAAGAAACCTAAAATTTGGTTATGGAGAAGAAAAATATTGAACTTTTTTACATATAATATACCATTAGACAATGTGAATATGGCGAATATAAATAATATTCATCTCGAATATGTAATTTCATTTCTTACCCATTTATATATAATATGAATCAATCATTTATAGTTTTTTTAAACTTTTTTTGCATAGTGATAAAGAAACCTAAAATATTGACTTTTTTTTTTACATATAATATACCATAATACAATGTGAATAGGGAGAATACAAATATTAGTGATCTTGATTATGTAATTTCACTTGTTACCCATTTATATATAATATGAATATTCATATATAGTCTTTTAACTATGTTGCTTAGTGATGACGAAACGTAAAATTTGGTTATGAAGAAGAAAAATATTGAATTTTTTTACATATAATATACCATAATACAATGTGAATATGGCGAATACAAATAATATTGATCTTGATTATGTAATTTCATTTATTACCTATTTATATATAATGTTAATCATTCACTTATAGTTTTTTAACTTTGTTGCTTAGTGATGAAGAAACCTAAAATTTGGTGATTGAGAAGAAAAATATTGATTTTTTTTACATATAATATACCATAATACAATGTGATTATGGCGAATATAAATAATATTCATCTGGATTATGTAATTTCATTTCTTGATCATTTATATATAATATATATCATTCATTTATAGTTTTTGAACTTTGTTGCTTAGTGATGAAGAAACCTAAAATTTGGTGATGGAGAAGAAAAATATTGATTTTTTAACATATAATATACCATAATACAATATGAATATGGCGGATATAAATAATATTCATATGGGTTATGTAATTTCATTTCTTACCCATTAATATATAATATGAATCAATCATTTATAGTTTTTTAACTTTGTGGCATAGTGATGAAGAAACCTAAAATATTGATTTTTTTTTACATATAATATACCATAATACAGTGTGAATATGGCGAATACAAATATTAGTGATCCTGATTATGTAATTTCACTTGTTACCCATTTATATATATTAAGAATATTCATATACAGTTTTTTAACTATGTTGCTTAGTGATGAAGAAACCTAAAATTGGGTGATGGAGAAGATAAATATTGAAGTTTTTTACATATAATATACCATAATACAATGTGAATATGGAGAATACATATTGCTCTTGATTGTGTAATTTCATTTATTACCCATTTCTATATAATATGAATCATTCAATTATAGTTTTTTTAACTTTGTTGCTTAGTGATGAAGAAACCTAAAATTTGGTGATGGAGAAGAAAAATATTGAATTTTTTTACATATAATATAACATAATACAATGTGAATATGGAGAATACAAATAATATTGATCTTGATTATGTAATTTCATTTCTTACCCATTTATTTTAATATGAATCATTCATTTTAGTTTTTTAACTATGTTGCTTTTGATGAAGAAACCTAAGATTTGGTGATGGAGAAGAAAAATATTGAATTTTTTTACATATAATATACCATAAGACAATGTCAATATGGCGAATACGAATAATATTGATCTTGATTATGTAATTTCATTTATTACCCATTCGTATATCATATGAATCATTCATTTATAGTTTTTTAACTATGTTGCTTAGTGATGAAGAAACCTAAAATTTGGTGATGGAGAAGAAAAATATTGATTTTTTAACATATAGTATACGATAATACAATGTGAATATGACGAATACAAATAATATTGATCTTGATTATATAATTTCATTTATTACCCATTTATATATAATATGAATCATTCATTTTAAGTTTTTTAACTTTGTTTCTTAGAGATGAAGAAACCTAAAATTTTGGGATGGAGAAGAAAAATATTGACTTTTTTTTTACATATAATATAGCATAATACAACCTGAATATGGCGAATACAAATAATATTGATCTTGATTATTTAATTTGATTTCTTACCCATTTATATATAATATGAATAATTCATTTATAGTTTTTTAGCTTTGTTACTTAGTGATGAAGAAATCTAAAATTTGGTGATGGAGAAGAAAAATATCGATTTTTTTTACATATAATATACCATAATACAATGTGAATATGGAGAATACAAACAATATTGATCTTGATTATGTAATTTCATTTATTACCCATTTCTATATAATATGAATCATTCATTTATAGTTTTTTTTAACTATGTTGCTTAGTGATGAAGACACCTAAAATTTGGTGATGGAGAAGAAATATATTGAATATGGTGAATACAAATTATATTGATCTTGATTATGTAATTTCATTTATTACCCATTTATTTTTAATATGAATCATTCATTTATAGTTTTTTTAACTTTGTTCCTTAGTGATGAAGAAACCTAAAATTTGGTGATGGAGAAGAAAAATATCGATTTTTTATTACATATAATATACCATAATACAATGTGAATATGTCGAATACAAATAATATTGATATTGATTATGTAATTTCATTTATTACCCATTTCTATATAATATGAATCCTGCATTTATAGTTTTTTAACTATGTTCCTTAGTGATGAAGAAACCTAAAATTTGGTGATGGAGAAGAAAACTATTGAATTTTTTTACATATAATAGACCATAATACAATGTGAATATGGCGAACACAAATAATATTGATCTTGATTATGTAGTTTCATTTATTACCCATTTATTTTTCATATGAATCATTCATTTATAGTTTTTTTAACTTTGTTCCTTAGTGATGAAGAAACCTAAAATTTGGTGATGGAGAAGAAAAATATCGATTTTTTTTACATATAATATACCATAATACAATGTGAATATGTCGAATACAAATAATATTGATCTTGATTATGTAATTTCATTTATTACCCATTTCTATATAATATGAATCCTTCATTTATAGTTTTTTAACTATGTTCCTTAGTGATGAAGAAACCTAAAATTTGGTGATGGAGAAAAAAAATATTGAAATTTTTACATATAATTGACCATAATACAATGTGAATATGGCGAACACATATAATATTGATTTTGATTTTGTAGTTTCACTTGTTACCCATTTATATATAATATAAATCATTCATTTATAGTTTCTTAACTTTGTTGCTTAGTGATGAAGCAACCTAAAATTTGGTGATGGAGAAGAAAAATATTGATCTTTTTTTAATATAATATACCATAATAAAATGTGAATATGGCGAATACAAATAATATTGATCTTGATTATGTAATTTCACTTGTTACCCATTTATATATAATATGAATGATTCATTTATAGTTTTTTAACTTTGTTGCTTGGTGATGAAGAAACCTAAAATTTCGTGATGGAGAAGAAAAATATTAATTTTTTTTACATATAATATACCATAATACAATGTGAAGATGGCGAATATAAATAATATTCATCTGGATTGTGTATTTTATTTCTTACCCATTTATATATAATATGAATCCATCATTTATAGCTTTTTAACTTTGTTGCTTAGTGATGAAGAAACCTAAAATTGGTTAGGGAGAAGAAAATATTGAACTTTTTTACATATATATACCATTAGACAATGTGAATATGGCGAATATAAATAATATTCATCTCGAATATGTAATTTCATTTCTTACCCATATATATATAATATGAATCAATCATTTATAGTTTTTTTGAACTTTTTTTGCATAGTGATAAAGAAACCTAAAAAATTGACTTTTTTTTTATACATAATATACCATAATACAGTGCGAATATGGCGAATACAAATATTAGTGATCTGGATTATGTAATTTCACTTGTTACCCATTTATATATAATATGAATATTCATATATAGTCTTTTAACTATGTTGCTTAGTGATGAAGAAACGTAAAATTTGGTTATGAAGAAGAAAAATATTGAATTTTTTACATATAATATACCATAATACAATGTGAATATGGCGAATACAAATAATATTGATCTTGATTATGTAATTTCATTTATTACCTATTTATATATAATGTTAATCATTCAGTTATAGTTTTTTTTAACTTTGTTGTTTAGTGATGAAGAAACCTAAAATTTGGTGATTGAGAAGAAAAATATTGATTTTTTTCACATATAATATACCATAATACAATGTGATTATGGTGAATATAAATAATATTCATCTGGATTATTTAATTTCATTTCTTGACCATTTATATATAATATATGTCATTCATTTATAGTTTTTGAACTTTGTTGCTTAGTGATGAAGAAACCTAAAATTTGGTGATAGAGAAGAAAAATATTGATTTTTTAACATATAATATACCATAAAACAATATGAATATGGCGGATATAAATAATATTCATCTGGGTTATGTAATTTCATTTCTTACCCATTAATATATAATATGAATCAATCATTTATAGTTTTTAACTTTGTGGCATAGTGATGAAGAAACCTAAAATATTGATTTTTTTTACATATAATATACCATAATACAGTGTGAATATGGCGAATACAAATATTAGTGATCCTGATTATGTAATTTCACTTGTTACCCATTTATATATTAAGAATATTCATATACAGTTTTTTAACTATGTTGCTTAGTGATGAAGAAACCTAAAATTGGGTGATGGAGAAGATAAATATTGAAGTTTTTTACATATAATATACCATAATACAATGTGAATATGGAGAATACATATTGCTCTTGATTGTGTAATTTCATTTATTACCCATTTCTATATAATATGAATCATTCAATTATAGTTTTTTAACTTTGTTGCTTAGTGATGAAGAAACCTAAAATTTGGTGATGGAGAAGAAAAATATTGAATTTTTTTACATATAATATAACATAATACAATGTGAATATGGAGAATACAAATAATATTGATCTTGATTATGTAATTTCATTTCTTACCCATTTATTTTTAATATGAATCATTCATTTTAGTTTTTTAACTATGTTGCTTTTGATGAAGAAACCTAAGATTTGGTGATGGAGAAGAAAAATATTGAATTTTTTTACATATAATATACCATAAGACAATGTCAATATGGCGAATACGAATAATATTGATCTTGATTATGTAATTTCATTTATTACCCATTCGTATATCATATGAATCATTCATTTATAGTTTTTTTAACTATGTTGCTTAGTGATGAAGAAACCTAAAATTTGGTGATGGAGAAGAAAATATTGATTTTTAACATATAGTATACGATAATACAATGTGAATATGACGAATACAAATAATATTGATCTTGATTATATAATTTCATTTATTACCCATTTATATATAATATGAATCATTCATTTTAAGTTTTTTAACTTTGTTTCTTAGAGATGAAGAAACCTAAAATTTTGGGATGGAGAAGAAAAATATTGACTTTTTTTACATATAATATAGCATAATACAACCTGAATATGGCGAATACAAATAATATTGATCTTGATTATTTAATTTGATTTCTTACCCATTTATATATAATATGAATAATTCATTTATAGTTTTTTAACTTTGTTACTTAGTGATGAAGAAATCTAAAATTTGGTGATGGAGAAGAAAAATATCGATTTTTTTTACATATAATATACCATAATACAATGTGAATATGGAGAATACAAACAATATTGATCTTGATTATGTAATTTCATTTATTACCCATTTCTATATAATATGAATCATTCATTTATAGTTTTTTTTAACTATGTTGCTTAGTGATGAACAAACCTAAAATTTGGTGATGGAGAAGAAATATATTGAATTTTTTTACATATAATATACCATAATACAATCTGAATATGGTGAATACAAATTATATTGATCTTGATTATGTAATTTCATTTATTACCCATTTATTTTTAATATGAATCATTCATTTATAGTTTTTTTAACTTTGTTCCTTAGTGATGAAGAAACCTAAAATTTGGTGATGGAGAAGAAAAATATCGATTTTTTTTTACATATAATATACCATAATACAATGTGAATATGTCGAATACAAATAATATTGATATTGATTATGTAATTTCATTTATTACCCATTTCTATATAATATGAATCCTGCATTTATAGTTTTTTAACTATGTTCCTTAGTGATGAAGAAACCTAAAATTTGGTGATGGAGAAGAAAACTATTGAATTTTTTACATATAATAGACCATAATACAATGTGAATATGGCGAACACAAATAATATTGATCTTGATTATGTAGTTTCATTTATTACCCATTTATTTTTAATATGAATCATTCATTTATAGTTTTTTTAACTTTGTTCCTTAGTGATGAAGAAACCTAAAATTTGGTGATGGAGAAGAAAAATATCGATTTTTTTTTACATATAATATACCATAATACAATGTGAATATGTCGAATACAAATAATATTGATCTTGATTATGTAATTTCATTTATTACCCATTTCTATATAATATGAATCCTTCATTTATAGTTTTTTAACTATGTTCCTTAGTGATGAAGAAACCTAAAATTTGGTGATGGAGAAAAAAAATATTGAATTTTTTACATATAATAGACCATAATACAATGTGAATATGGCGAACACATATAATATTGATTTTGATTTTGTAGTTTCACTTGTTACCCATTTATATATAATATAAATCATTCATTTATAGTTTCTTAACTTTGTTGCTTAGTGATGAAGCAACCTAAAATTTGGTGATGGAGAAGAAAAATATTGATCTTTTTTTAATATAATATACCATAATAAAATGTGAATATGGCGAATACAAATAATATTGATCTTGATTATGTAATTTCACTTGTTACCCATTTATATATAATATGAATGATTCATTTATAGTTTTTTAACTTTGTTGCTTGGTGATGAAGAAACCTAAAATTTCGTGATGGAGAAGAAAAATATTAATTTTTTTTACATATAATATACCATAATACAATGTGAAGATGGCGAATATAAATAATATTCATCTGGATTGTGTAATTTTATTTCTTACCCATTTATATATAATATGAATCCATCATTTATAGCTTTTTAACTTTGTTGCTTAGTGATGAAGAAACCTAAAATTTGGTTATGGAGAAGAAAAATATTGAACTTTTTTACATATAATATACCATTAGACAATGTGAATATGGCGAATATAAATAATATTCATCTCGAATATGTAATTTCATTTCTTACCCATTTATATATAATATGAATCAATCATTTATAGTTTTTTTGGAACTTTTTTTGCATAGTGATAAAGAAACCTAAAAAATTGACTTTTTTTTTATATATAATATACCATAATACAGTGTGAATATGGCGAATACAAATATTAGTGATCTTGATTATGTAATTTCACTTGTTACCCGTTTATATATAATATGAATATTCATATATAGTCTTTTAACTATGTTGCTTAGTGATGAAGAAACGTAAAATTTGGTTATGAAGAAGAAAAATATTGAATTTTTTTACATATAATATACCATAATACAATGTGAATATGGCGAATACAAATAATATTGATCTTGATTATGTAATTTCATTTATTACCTATTTATATATAATGTTAATCATTCACTTATAGTTTTTTTTAACTTTGTTGCTTAGTGATGAAGAAACCTAAAATTTGGTGATTGAGAAGAAAAATATTGATTTTTTTCACATATAATATACCATAATACAATGTGATTATGGTGAATATAAATAATATTCATCTGGATTATTTAATTTCATTTCTTGACCATTTATATATAATATATGTCATTCATTTATAGTTTTTGAACTTTGTTGCTTAGTGATGAAGAAACCTAAAATTTGGTGATAGAGAAGAAAAATATTGATTTTTTAACATATAATATACCATAAAACAATATGAATATGGCGGATATAAATAATATTCATCTGGGTTATGTAATTTCATTTCTTACCCATTAATATATAATATGAATCAATCATTTATAGTTTTTTAACTTTGTGGCATAGTGATGAAGAAACCTAAAATATTGATTTTTTTTACATATAATATACCATAATACAGTGTGAATATGGCGAATACAAATATTAGTGATCCTGATTATGTAATTTCACTTGTTACCCATTTATATATATTAAGAATATTCATATACAGTTTTTAACTATGTTGCTTAGTGATGAAGAAACCTAAAATTGGGTGATGGAGAAGATAAATATTGAAGTTTTTTACATATAATATACCATAATACAATGTGAATATGGAGAATACATATTGCTCTTGATTGTGTAATTTCATTTATTACCCATTTCTATATAATATGAATCATTCAATTATAGTTTTTTAACTTTGTTGCTTAGTGATGAAGAAACCTAAAATTTGGTGATGGAGAAGAAAAATATTGAATTTTTTTACATATAATATAACATAATACAATGTGAATATGGAGAATACAAATAATATTGATCTTGATTATGTAATTTCATTTCTTACCCATTTATTTTTAATATGAATCATTCATTTTTAGTTTTTTAACTATGTTGCTTTTGATGAAGAAACCTAAGATTTGGTGATGGAGAAGAAAAATATTGAATTTTTTTACATATAATATACCATAAGACAATGTCAATATGGCGAATACGAATAATATTGATCTTGATTATGTAATTTCATTTATTACCCATTCGTATATCATATGAATCATTCATTTATAGTTTTTTAACTATGTTGCTTAGTGATGAAGAAACCTAAAATTTGGTGATGGAGAAGAAAATATGATTTTTTTTTAACATATAGTATACGATAATACAATGTGAATATGACGAATACAAATAATATTGATCTTGATTATATAATTTCATTTATTACCCATTTATATATAATATGAATCATTCATTTTAAGTTTTTAACTTTGTTTCTTAGAGATGAAGAAACCTAAAATTTTGGGATGGAGAAGAAAAATATTGACTTTTTTTTACATATAATATAGCATAATACAACCTGAATATGGCGAATACAAATAATATTGATCTTGATTATTTAATTTGATTTCTTACCCATTTATATATAATATGAATAATTCATTTATAGTTTTTTAACTTTGTTACTTAGTGATGAAGAAATCTAAAATTTGGTGATGGAGAAGAAAAATATCGATTTTTTTTACATATAATATACCATAATACAATGTGAATATGGAGAATACAAACATATTGATCTTGATTATGTAATTTCATTTATTACCCATTTCTATATAATATGAATCATTCATTTATAGTTTTTTTTAACTATGTTGCTTAGTGATGAACAAACCTAAAATTTGGTGATGGAGAAGAAATATATTGAATTTTTTTACATATAATATACCATAATACAATCTGAATATGGTGAATACAAATTATATTGATCTTGATTATGTAATTTCATTTATTACCCATTTATTTTTAATATGAATCATTCATTTATAGTTTTTTTAACTTTGTTCCTTAGTGATGAAGAAACCTAAAATTTGGTGATGGAGAAGAAAAATATCGATTTTTTTTTACATATAATATACCATAATACAATGTGAATATGTCGAATACAAATAATATTGATATTGATTATGTAATTTCATTTATTACCCATTTCTATATAATATGAATCCTGCATTTATAGTTTTTTAACTATGTTCCTTAGTGATGAAGAAACCTAAAATTTGGTGATGGAGAAGAAAACTATTGAATTTTTTACATATAATAGACCATAATACAATGTGAATATGGCGAACACAAATAATATTGATCTTGATTATGTAGTTTCATTTATTACCCATTTATTTTTAATATGAATCATTCATTTATAGTTTTTTTAACTTTGTTCCTTAGTGATGAAGAAACCTAAAATTTGGTGATGGAGAAGAAAAATATCGATTTTTTTTTACATATAATATACCATAATACAATGTGAATATGTCGAATACAAATAATATTGATCTTGATTATGTAATTTCATTTATTACCCATTTCTATATAATATGAATCCTTCATTTATAGTTTTTTAACTATGTTCCTTAGTGATGAAGAAACCTAAAATTTGGTGATGGAGAAAAAAATATTGAAATTTTTTACATATAATAGACCATAATACAATGTGAATATGGCGAACACATATAATATTGATTTTGATTTTGTAGTTTCACTTGTTACCCATTTATATATAATATAAATCATTCATTTATAGTTTCTTAACTTTGTTGCTTAGTGATGAAGCAACCTAAAATTTGGTGATGGAGAAGAAAAATATTGATCTTTTTTTAATATAATATACCATAATAAAATGTGAATATGGCGAATACAAATAATATTGATCTTGATTATGTAATTTCACTTGTTACCCATTTATATATAATATGAATGATTCATTTATAGTTTTTTAACTTTGTTGCTTGGTGATGAAGAAACCTAAAATTTCGTGATGGAGAAGAAAAATATTAATTTTTTTTACATATAATATACCATAATACAATGTGAAGATGGCGAATATAAATAATATTCATCTGGATTGTGTATTTTTATTTCTTACCCATTTATATATAATATGAATCCATCATTTATAGCTTTTTAACTTTGTTGCTTAGTGATGAAGAAACCTAAAATTTGGTTAGGGAGAAGAAAATTATTGAACTTTTTTACATATAATATACCATTAGACAATGTGACTATGGCGAATATAAATAATATTCATCTCGAATATGTAATTTCATTTCTTACCCATATATATATAATATGAATCAATCATTTATAGTTTTTTTGAACTTTTTTTGCATAGTGATAAAGAAACCTAAAAAATTGACTTTTTTTTTATACATAATATACCATAATACAGTGCGAATATGGCGAATACAAATATTAGTGATCTGGATTATGTAATTTCACTTGTTACCCATTTATATATAATATGAATATTCATATATAGTCTTTTAACTATGTTGCTTAGTGATGAAGAAACGTAAAATTTGGTTATGAAGAAGAAAAATATTGAATTTTTTACATATAATATACCATAATACAATGTGAATATGGCGAATACAAATAATATTGATCTTGATTATGTAATTTCATTTATTACCTATTTATATATAATGTTAATCATTCAGTTATAGTTTTTTTTAACTTTGTTGTTTAGTGATGAAGAAACCTAAAATTTGGTGATTGAGAAGAAAAATATTGATTTTTTTCACATATAATATACCATAATACAATGTGATTATGGTGAATATAAATAATATTCATCTGGATTATTTAATTTCATTTCTTGACCATTTATATATAATATATGTCATTCATTTATAGTTTTTGAACTTTGTTGCTTAGTGATGAAGAAACCTAAAATTTGGTGATAGAGAAGAAAAATATTGATTTTTTAACATATAATATACCATAAAACAATATGAATATGGCGGATATAAATAATATTCATCTGGGTTATGTAATTTCATTTCTTACCCATTAATATATAATATGAATCAATCATTTATAGTTTTTTAACTTTGTGGCATAGTGATGAAGAAACCTAAAATATTGATTTTTTTTACATATAATATACCATAATACAGTGTGAATATGGCGAATACAAATATTAGTGATCCTGATTATGTAATTTCACTTGTTACCCATTTATATATATTAAGAATATTCATATACAGTTTTTTAACTATGTTGCTTAGTGATGAAGAAACCTAAAATTGGGTGATGGAGAAGATAAATATTGAAGTTTTTTACATATAATATACCATAATACAATGTGAATATGGAGAATACATATTGCTCTTGATTGTGTAATTTCATTTATTACCCATTTCTATATAATATGAATCATTCAATTATAGTTTTTTAACTTTGTTGCTTAGTGATGAAGAAACCTAAAATTTGGTGATGGAGAAGAAAAATATTGAATTTTTTACATATAATATAACATAATACAATGTGAATATGGAGAATACAAATAATATTGATCTTGATTATGTAATTTCATTTCTTACCCATTTATTTTTAATATGAATCATTCATTTTTAGTTTTTTAACTATGTTGCTTTTGATGAAGAAACCTAAGATTTGGTGATGGAGAAGAAAAATATTGAATTTTTTTACATATAATATACCATAAGACAATGTCAATATGGCGAATACGAATAATATTGATCTTGATTATGTAATTTCATTTATTACCCATTCGTATATCATATGAATCATTCATTTATAGTTTTTTTAACTATGTTGCTTAGTGATGAAGAAACCTAAAATTTGGTGATGGAGAAGAAAAATATTGATTTTTTAACATATAGTATACGATAATACAATGTGAATATGACGAATACAAATAATATTGATCTTGATTATATAATTTCATTTATTACCCATTTATATATAATATGAATCATTCATTTTAAGTTTTTTAACTTTGTTTCTTAGAGATGAAGAAACCTAAAATTTTGGGATGGAGAAGAAAAATATTGACTTTTTTTTACATATAATATAGCATAATACAACCTGAATATGGCGAATACAAATAATATTTATCTTGATTATTTAATTTGATTTCTTACCCATTTATATATAATATGAATAATTCATTTATAGTTTTTTAACTTTGTTACTTAGTGATGAAGAAATCTAAAATTTGGTGATGGAGAAGAAAAATATCGATTTTTTTTACATATAATATACCATAATACAATGTGAATATGGAGAATACAAACAATATTGATCTTGATTATGTAATTTCATTTATTACCCATTTCTATATAATATGAATCATTCATTTATAGTTTTTTTAACTATGTTGCTTAGTGATGAACAAACCTAAAATTTGGTGATGGAGAAGAAATATATTGAATTTTTTTACATATAATATACCATAATACAATCTGAATATGGTGAATACAAATTATATTGATCTTGATTATGTAATTTCATTTATTACCCATTTATTTTTAATATGAATCATTCATTTATAGTTTTTTAACTTTGTTCCTTAGTGATGAAGAAACCTAAAATTTGGTGATGGAGAAGAAAAATATCGATTTTTTTTACATATAATATACCATAATACAATGTGAATATGTCGAATACAAATAATATTGATATTGATTATGTAATTTCATTTATTACCCATTTCTATATAATATGAATCCTGCATTTATAGTTTTTTAACTATGTTCCTTAGTGATGAAGAAACCTAAAATTTGGTGATGGAGAAGAAAACTATTGTATTTTTTACATATAATAGACCATAATACAATGTGAATATGGCGAACACAAATAATATTGATCTTGATTATGTAGTTTCATTTATTACCCATTTATTTTTAATATGAATCATTCATTTATAGTTTTTTTAACTTTGTTCCTTAGTGATGAAGAAACCTAAAATTTGGTGATGGAGAAGAAAAATATCGATTTTTTTTTACATATAATATACCATAATACAATGTGAATATGTCGAATACAAATAATATTGATCTTGATTATGTAATTTCATTTATTACCCATTTCTATATAATATGAATCCTTCATTTATAGTTTTTTAACTATGTTCCTTAGTGATGAAGAAACCTAAAATTTGGTGATGGAGAAAAAAAATATTGAATTTTTTACATATAATAGACCATAATACAATGTGAATATGGCGAACACATATAATATTGATTTGATTTTGTAGTTTCACTTGTTACCCATTTATATATAATATAAATCATTCATTTATAGTTTCTTAACTTTGTTGCTTAGTGATGAAGCAACCTAAAATTTGGTGATGGAGAAGAAAAATATTGATCTTTTTTTAATATAATATACCATAATAAAATGTGAATATGGAGAATACAAATAATATTGATCTTGATTATGTAATTTCACTTGTTACCTATTTATATATAATATGAATGATTCATTTATAGTTTTTTAACTTTGTTGCTTGGTGATGAAGAAACCTAAAATTTCGTGATGGAGAAGAAAAATATTAATTTTTTTTACATATAATATACCATAATACAATGTGAAGATGGCGAATATAAATAATATTCATCTGGATTGTGTAATTTTATTTCTTACCCATTTATATATAATATGAATCCATCATTTATAGCTTTTTAACTTTGTTGCTTAGTGATGAAGAAACCTAAAATTTGGTTATGGAGAAGAAAAATATTGAACTTTTTTACATATAATATACCATTAGACAATGTGAATATGGCGAATATAAATAATATTCATCTCGAATATGTAATTTCATTTCTTACCCATTTATATATAATTTGAATCAATCATTTATAGTTTTTTTGAACTTTTTTTGCATAGTGATAAAGAAACCTAAAAAATTGACTTTTTTTTTATACATAATATACCATAATACAGTGTGAATATGGCGAATACAAATATTAGTGATCTTGATTATGTAATTTCACTTGTTACCCATTTATATATAATATGAATATTCATATATAGTCTTTTAACTATGTTGCTTAGTGATGAAGAAACGTAAAATTTGGTTATGAAGAAGAAAAATATTGAATTTTTTACATATAATATACCATAATACAATGTGAATATGGCGAATACAAATAATATTGATCTTGATTATGTAATTTCATTTATTACCTATTTATATATAATGTTAATCATTCAGTTATAGTTTTTTTAACTTTGTTGCTTAGTGATGAAGAAACTAAAATTTGGTGATTGAGAAGAAAAATATTGATTTTTTTCACATATAATATACCATAATACAATGTGATTATGGTGAATATAAATAATATTCATCTGGATTATTTAATTTCATTTCTTGACCATTTATATATAATATATGTCATTCATTTATAGTTTTTGAACTTTGTTGCTTAGTGATGAAGAAACCTAAAATTTGGTGATAGAGAAGAAAAATTGATTTTTTAACATATAATATACCATAAAACAATATGAATATGGCGGATATAAATAATATTCATATGGGTTATGTAATTTCATTTCTTACCCATTATATATAATATGAATCAATCATTTATAGTTTTTTAACTTTGTGGCATAGTGAGTGAAGAAACCTAAAATATTGATTTTTTTTACATATAATATACCATAATACAGTGTGAATATGGCGAATACAAATATTAGTGATCCTGATTATGTAATTTCACTTGTTACCCATTATATATATTAAGAATATTCATATACAGTTTTTTAACTATGTTGCTTAGTGATGAAGAAACCTAAAATGGGTAGATGGAGAAGATAAATATTGAAGTTTTTTACATATAATATACCATAATACAATGTGAATATGGCGAATACATATTGCTCTTGATTGTGTAATTTCATTTATTACCCATTTCTATATAATATGAATCATTCAATTATAGTTTTTTAACTTTGTGTCTTAGTGATGAAGAAACCTAAAATTTGGAGATGGAGAAGAAAAATATTGAATTTTTTACATATAATATAACATAATACAATGTGAATATGGAGAATACAAATAATATTGATCTTGATTATGTAATTTCATTTCTTACCCATTTATTTTTAATATGAATCATTCATTTTTAGTTTTTTAACTATGTTGCTTTTGATGAAGAAACCTAAGATTTGGTGATGGAGAAGAAAAATATTGAATTTTTTTACATATAATATACCATAAGACAATGTCAATATGGCGAATACGAATAATATTGATCTTGATTATGTAATTTCATTTATTACCCATTCGTAGATCATATGAATATTCATTTATAGTTTTTTTAACTATGTTGCTTAGTGATGAAGAAACCTAAAATTTGGTGATGGAGAAGAAAAATATTGATTTTTTAACATATAGTATACGATAATACAATGTGAATATGACGAATACAAATAATATTGATCTTGATTATATAATTTCATTTATTACCCATTTATATATAATATGAATCATTCATTTTAGTTTTTTAACTTTGTTTCTTATAGATGAAGAAACCTAAAATTTTGGGATGGAGAAGAAAAATATTGACTTTTTTTACATATAATATAGCATAATACAACCTGAATATGGCGAATACAAATAATATTGATCTTGATTATTTAATTGATTTCTTACCCATTATATAAATATGAATAATTCATTTATAGTTTTTTTAACTTTGTTACTTAGTGATGAAGAAATCTAAAATTTGGTGATGGAGAAGAAAAATATCGATTTTTTTACATATAATATACCATAATACAATGTGAATATGGAGAATACAAACAATATTGATCTTGATTATGTAATTTCATTTATTACCCATTTCTATATAATATGAATCATTCATTTATAGTTTTTTTAACTATGTTGCTTAGTGATGAACAAACCTAAAATTTGGTGATGGAGAAGAAATATATTGAATTTTTTTACATATAATATACCATAATACAATCTGAATATGGTGAATACAAATTATATTGATCTTGATTATGTAATTTCATTTATTACCCATTTATTTTTAATATGAATCATTCATTTATAGTTTTTTTAACTTTGTTCCTTAGTGATGAAGAAACCTAAAATTTGGTGATGGAGAAGAAAAATATCGATTTTTTTTTTTATATATAATACCATAATACAATGTGAATATGTCGAATACAAATAATATTGATATTGATTATGTAATTTCATTTATTACCCATTTCTATATAATATGAATCCTGCATTTATAGTTTTTTAACTATGTTCCTTAGTGATGAAGAAACCTAAATTTGGTGATGGAGAAGAAAACTATTGAATTTTTTACATATAATAGACCATAATACAATGTGAATATGGCGAACAAATAATATTGATCTTGATTATGTAGTTTCATTTATTACCCATTTATTTTAATATGAATCATTCATTTATAGTTTTTAACTTTGTTCCTTAGTGATGAAGAAACCTAAAATTTGGTGATGGAGAAGAAAAATATCGATTTTTTTTACATATAATATACCATAATACAATGTGAATATGTCGAATACAAATATATTGATCTTGATTATGTAATTTCATTTATTACCCATTTCTATATAATATGAATCCTTCATTTATAGTTTTTTAACTATGTTCCTTAGTGATGAAGAAACCTAAAATTGGTGATGGAGAAAAAAAATATTGAATTTTTTACATATAATAGACCATAATACAATGTGAATATGGCGAACACATATAATATTGATTTTGATTTTGTAGTTTCACTTGTTACCCATTTATATAATATAAATCATTCATTTATAGTTTCTTAACTTTGTTGCTTAGTGATGAAGCAACCTAAAATTTGGTGATGGAGAAGAAAATATTGATCTTTTTTTTTAATATAATATACCATAATAAAATGTGAATATGGCGAATACAAATAATATTGATCTTGATTATGTAATTTCACTTGTTACCCATTTATATATAATATGAATGATTCATTTATAGTTTTTTAACTTTGTTGCTTGGTGATGAAGAAACCTAAAATTTCGTGATGGAGAAGAAAAATATTAATTTTTTTTACATATAATATACCATAATACAATGTGAAGATGGCGAATATAAATAATATTCATCTGGATTGTGTAATTTTATTTCTTACCCATTTATATATAATATGAATCCATCATTTATAGACTTTTTACTTTGTTGCTTAGTGATGAAGAAACCTAAAATTTGGTTATGGAGAAGAAAAATATTGAACTTTTTTACATATAATATACCATTAGACAATGTGAATATGGCGAATATAAATAATATTCATCTCGAATATGTAATTTCATTTCTTACCCATTTATATATAATATGAATCAATCATTTATAGTTTTTTTGAACTTTTTTTGCATAGTGATAAAGAAACCTAAAAAATTGACTTTTTTTTTATATATAATATACCATAATACAGTGTGAATATGGCGAATACAAATATTAGTGATCTTGATTATGTAATTTCACTTGTTACCCGTTTATATATAATATGAATATTCATATATAGTCTTTTAACTATGTTGCTTAGTGATGAAGAAACGTAAAATTTGGTTATGAAGAAGAAAAATATTGAATTTTTTACATATAATATACCATAATACAATGTGAATATGGCGAATACAAATAATATTGATCTTGATTATGTAATTTCATTTATTACCTATTTATATATAATGTTAATCATTCACTTATAGTTTTTTTTAACTTTGTTGCTTAGTGATGAAGAAACCTAAAATTTGGTGATTGAGAAGAAAAATATTGATTTTTTTCACATATAATATACCATAATACAATGTGATTATGGTGAATATAAATAATATTCATCTGGATTATTTAATTTCATTTCTTGACCATTTATATATAATATATGTCATTCATTTATAGTTTTTGAACTTTGTTGCTTAGTGATGAAGAAACCTAAAATTTGGTGATAGAGAAGAAAAATATTGATTTTTTAACATATAATATACCATAAAACAATATGAATATGGCGGATATAAATAATATTCATCTGGGTTATGTAATTTCATTTCTTACCCATTAATATATAATATGAATCAATCATTTATAGTTTTTTAACTTTGTGGCATAGTGATGAAGAAACCTAAAATATTGATTTTTTTTACATATAATATACCATAATACAGTGTGAATATGGCGAATACAAATATTAGTGATCCTGATTATGTAATTTCACTTGTTACCATTTTATATATTAAGAATATTCATATACAGTTTTTTAACTATGTTGCTTAGTGATGAAGAAACCTAAAATGGGTAGATGGAGAAGATAAATATTGAAGTTTTTTACATATAATATACCATAATACAATGTGAATATGGCGAATACATATTGCTCTTGATTGTGTAATTTCATTTATTACCCATTTCTATATAATATGAATCATTCAATTATAGTTTTTTAACTTTGTTGCTTAGTGATGAAGAAACCTAAAATTTGGTGATGGAGAAGAAAATATTGAATTTTTACATATAATATAACATAATACAATGTGAATATGGAGAATACAAATAATATTGATCTTGATTATGTAATTTCATTTCTTACCAATTTATTTTTAATTAGAATCATTCATTTTTAGTTTTTTAACTATGTTGCTTTTGATGAAGAAACCTAAGATTTGGTGATGGAGAAGAAAAATATTGAATTTTTTTACATATAATATACCATAAGACAATGTCAATATGGCGAATACGAATAATATTGATCTTGATTATGTAATTTCATTTATTACCCATTCGTATATCATATGAATCATTCATTTATAGTTTTTTTAACTATGTTGCTTAGTGATGAAGAAACCTAAAATTTGGTGATGGAGAAGAAAAATATTGATTTTTTTACATATAGTATACGATAATACAATGTGAATATGACGAATACAAATAATATTGATCTTGATTATATAATTTCATTTATTACCCATTTATATATAATATGAATCATTCATTTTAAGTTTTTTAACTTTGTTTCTTAGAGATGAAGAAACCTAAAATTTTGGGATGGAGAAGAAAAATATTGACTTTTTTTACATATAATATACCATAATACAACCTGA
>NW_026112959.1:0-50884 GCF_024323335.1 Lathyrus oleraceus
GGACCCGTACAAGTAATGCCTCCATAACTTCAGAACAAACACCACAGCCGCCAACTCTAAATCGTGCGTCGGATAGTTCCTCTCATGAACTCTCAGCTGTCTTGAAGCATAAGCTATAACCTGCTTATTCTGCATCAACACGCCACCCAAACCCAACAATGAAGCATCACAGTAAACTTCAAATGATTCCGACGAACTCGGTAATATCAGAATAGGAGCAGTAGTTAACCTTCTCTTTAACTCTTGGAAACCTTCTTCACATTTTGAGTCCCAAACAAACGCTTGCCCCTTCCTAGTCAACATCGTCAATGGTAACGCCAACTTAGAAAATCCCTCAATGAACTTCCTATAATAACCAGCCAAACCAAGGAAACTTCGAATCTCAGCAACAGACTTCGGAGCTTCCCACTTAGATACCGCTTCTATCTTGGAAGGATCAACAGCAACACCACCTCTTGAAATCACATGACCCAGAAAACTTACCTCTCCTAACCAAAATTCGCACTTGGACAATTTAGCAAATAACTTCTTTTCTCGTAGAATTTCTAAAACCACTCTCAAATGCTCAGCATGCTCTTCTTCAGACTTCGAATACACCAAAATATCATCAATAAACACCACAACAAACTTGTCTAGGTATGGATGGAAAATCCTATTCATATACTCCATAAATACTCCAGGCGCATTAGTTACACCAAAAGGCATTACAGAATACTCATAATGTCCATACCTTGTTCTGAAAGCAGTCTTCTGAATATCCTCGGTTTTCACACGGATCTGATGATACCCAGATCTCAAATCTATTTTGCTGAACACACTTGCACCAACCAACTGATCCATCAAATCATCAATCCTCGGCAAAGGATACCGATTCTTGATCGTCACTTTATTCAGTTGCCTGTAGTCCACACACAACCTCATAGTACCTTCTTTCTTCTTAACCAATAGCACTGGTGCACCCCACGGTGACACAGTCGGACGAATAAATTTTTTCTCCAACAGATCTTCCAACTGACTCTTCAATTCAGTTAACTCAACAGCAGACATACGGTACGGAGCCATCGATATCGGCCTAGTACCAGGTACCAAATCAATCGAGAACTCCACTTCGCGTTCTGGCGGTAATTCATTCACCTCTTCCGGAAACACATCAGGAAAATCACACACCACGGCTAGATCGCCAATCACCAGTTTATCTTTAGCCTCCAAAGTCGCTAACAGCATAAACAACTCTGCCCCATCAGCTACTTCCTCATTCACTTGCCTTGCCGATAGAAACAAACTCTTTCCTTCCTCAATCTCGGGAAAGACCACCGTCTTATCAAAACAATTGATAGAAACTCGGTTAAACACCAACCAGTTCATACCCAGAATAACATCAATCTGCACTAGTGGAAGACACACTAGGTCCATCCCAAAGTCTCTACCAAAAATACTCAAAGGACAATTTAAACAAACCAAAGTAGTAGTCACTGAACCCTTCGCAGGAGTATCAATTACCATACTACCAAACATCTCAGATATCTCTAACTTAAGTTTCACAGCACAATCCAAAGATATAAAGGAATGAGTCGCACCTGTGTCAATAATAGCTATAAGAGGAAAGCCATTAATATAACACGTACCTCAGATAAGTCTGTCCTCACTGGAGGTTTGAGTTCCGGTCAATGCGAACACCTTCCCAGTTTGAGATTTCTTTGGCTTCTGACACTGACTTCCAATATGCCCTTCTTCGCCACAATTAAAACAAATCATTTCCTTGTGCTTGCAATCAGCTATTGCATGACCAGTCTTACCACAACGAAAACATCTCTTTACTTCAGCAGTGCATACATTACTCTTATGACCAGCCTGACCACATTTGAAGCAAACTATACCAGCAGGAGCACCTCCCCTACTGGTCCTCTGAGCCGGAGCAGCTCCTTGTTTCCCTTTTCCCACTGGGGCATCATACGGCTTGCCACGATTTTGATGTTGCTTGCCCCTGCGGTCACTGACAATCTTGTAATGAGCATTATTGTCTTCTTCAAATATCCTGCAGTTATCAACCAATTCAGTAAAAATGCGTATCTTCTGATACCCAACAGCCTTCTTAATTTCAGAGCGCAGTCCATTTTCAAACTTGATGCACTTTGAAAATTCAGCACCAGCACCAGTGTAATGAGGATAAAATTTGGACAGCTCCACAAATTTCGCAGCATAATCAGTGACAGACATGTTTCCTTGCTTCAGTTCAAGGAACTCAATTTCCTTCTTACCACGGACATCTTCCGGATAATACTTTCTCATGAATTCCCTACGGAATACATCCCAAGTAATGACTTCACCTGCCACGGTCAACCTCTCGTGAGTCTCTAGCCACCAGTCATCATCTTCGACTGCTAGCATGTGAGTACCATACCGAACCTTCTGAGCTGGAGTGCAATCCATAACACGGAAGATTCTCTCAATCTCTTTCAACCATCCCAAGGCTGCATCTGGATCATGCTTCCCTTTAAACACCGGCGGATTCTCTCTCTGAAAAGTCGCCAAGCTACGTGATCCAGCATCTCCACCAGCATTTGGCAAGTTCTGCACAGCTTGTGCCATCGCTTGCATTGCGGCAGCCATTGCAGCGTCATTCCTTCCAGCCATTTCAACTTATCAATACAACACAACTTAAAGTTAGATTAGTAACAATACACAATTGTTAGACAGTAACGACACGACAACTGGCCGGACAGACCGACCTGCTCTGATACCACTAATGTAACACCCTTCTAAAATACCCCAAATATTTAATAAAAACAACAAATATATAAATCAGAGTAATTATTGCAGTTAAGGGTGTCACCCAACACTTCACACATTTCACCATAAAAATCAGTCATGCTCATTATTTAATTCAACATAAACACTTCTTGCAAAATACGCAGCGGATAGAGATCATTCAACATATGTAATACATTACACATAAAATTATTCAACAAGTTAAAACATCCCGTCCCGATGTTACATCTATCAGAGCATGACCCACTAAGGAGACCACACTAGACTCCAAGCACTAACTTCTACTCACTCACTGCTCGTTACCTGAAAAATAGTTGTAAGGGTGAGTTCCTCAATCGATATAATAAGCATTATAAATCATCAGGTAATGCTAAGTAAATTTACACGTTAATCACCCTAATCATATCATGCATTCAGTAACGGCAGATCAACTCAAATATCATACTCAATAACAACGTAAAATACAACTCAATAACAACATGAAGTGCAACTCAAATGAGACTCGACTCGTCATGCATGTGGTACCAATCGGAGTAAAACTCCCAACTTAAAATCATTGCCATTTTATTAGGCATCAAGGCATAAGCCTTCAACTTTCAACTTAAAATTTGCCAATCCAGGCCAACGTGGTGTGAGCAAAGCTCCGACTTAATGCATATGAATGTACATGGCATACACGACTTTACAACTCCGACAACATAATAATAATAGCAATACAACAAGGTTTTCAACATAATCAACTTATAATCAACTTTGGCTCATCAAGCCTACAACTCAGTATTTTTAACAACTTTCCGTACACGGAACAACTTCACAACTCAGTCATACTTGCATCGACACTTTATAACACAAACCCAACAAATTTTACTCATCAAAATTTACTACAATATTACTTCATAACATAACTCAATCCCTACTATGTCACATACCAACCTAGGCAATTCACCAATTATGTTCACAACATTAAAATATCAATTTTTCACTTTTCCAACAGTGTTAACCGGTTAACGCCCTGGGTTAACCGGTTAACGCAGGACAAAACATACTTTCTGGCAAAACGCAACAGTGTTAACCGGTTAACGCCCTGGGTTAACCGGTTAACGCAGGCAAAACAACACATTTTCACAAAATATAACAGTGTTAACCGGTTAACGCCCTGGGTTAACCGGTTAACGCAGACAAAACAGCAGTTCCTGCGCTAACACAAGGCAGAATGCAGAGTTCTCCGCATTTTCCGCCGTTGGAGGACTTCCGGACCTCCGATTCAACTTCCGTAAAAAGCTACATTATCGGAAAATCACGACACATACAATTATCGATTCAATTTCAGTTTTCATACAACTTATTCATCACAATTTTCTCAGCATTCTAAATCCCAATTAGGGTCAATTCTACGGTTTATCACTACCCATGACATGTTAATCTATAATACCCATTAAACGACGATAAACCCCCCTTACCTGAGATAATCCGGCAATCTCTAAGCTTCAAGCTTTTCCGTTCTTCAACCTTTGCTCTCTAGCTCTTCCTCTTTGCCCTTTCTCCACTTTCCACTTTTCAGCCGCTTCTCTGTTTTACGTGAAAACTCTTTATCAAAAAAATGAAACCCTTTTCTCTTATTCCAACTTATATATTTTCCACTAATTATTATTCCAAATAATAATAATAATAATAATCCAATAATTCAATTTATTTAATTAAATTAATAAATATATTATTAACTTAATTTAAATAATTCTCTTATTTTATTCGGGGTGTTACAAGTTACATGTTTAACCGTAGGAATAACTGATTCTCGTTCCTCCTGGGAAGTATAACTCATGAATCCTTCCAATAGGGTAAAGTATCATCGTACACATCCATCACCATTCTCAGGGAGTCTGCATCTAAGGCTATGAATCCAAATGAATTAATCAATTTCATACCATGACCAACCACTTCACACCTTATCAATATCTATACCACATACCTATCTAATCTCTTCCAGATCACCGCTTAGTAGGTCTCTTCCAAGTCTGTTCCGTATAGTTATTCATAATCATAATAGTGGTACTTCCCAGACTTACTTAAACTGAGTATGGTCTACTAAGTTGGTTTTCCCACATGTCTGACTTCCATGGTATCTCCTCAGATGACAAACTACGCACTACACCTTCAGAAATCCCAATCTCAAAACTACCAATCTGACTTGTGGTGACTTGCAACTCCATCCTCAATTTGTACATCCACAACGGTACACTTATGACATTTAGGACATCCTTAGCTCCAACACGGTGTGAATGTTTATACTCTGCGACTAACCAACCAACCAAATACTTCTCAAGGAGATAAATAACAACCAGACTTCCAATAAGCCAATATTACTCTTTCAATCCAAATAAAATGCACTTAAGATGAACCTTATCATTGCCACACGCTTATGATTGGAATTTTCTTCGAAACCAATACCTACTACTCCCTTCATCATACTGGGGTTACTTGTCTAGATGAATTGCTACGGACAATCCTCATTGTCCCCCAATAAGCTCTTACAACATAACATATTCAACATCCTACACTTAGTCCATATGCTCCAGCTTAGCTTATCTTTCATTGTCTATCATCAACTCAACTTCTTAGAATACAAGACTCACTGCTCAACAAAATGTATGTTACTTACATCCATCTCAAGACAAGGAATCCACTACACTTACTTGTGACCATAATACTTCTATCACATACTTCTCTTAACACCAAGGTCTAACTTCCTCTATTCCACTATGTAACACCCCAAACTGCTTTCAGGATTATCAACTAACCCCACAAATCAACACGGGCCTTTTTCAACATGTTTTGTCCTCACTCGCACGCTTTTCAGGAAACTTCCCAGAAGGTCACCCATCCCAATACTACTCCAAGTCAAGCACGCTTAACTATGGAGTTCTTATTGATTAGGATACCGAAAAGAAGATGTATCTTGTTGATATAGGTAGTACCAATTAATCCTTATAAGCCTTCTTTCAACCATGTAGTCTCATACCTGCACAGCCTCAGGATCCCTCTCATTCCGATGTGAATTCGGTTTTTCCCCTGAAAGCTGCTAGGAGTGTCTCATTGTCATGCATCATGCATCGACAGCCACTCCATCGCCCTCGGATGTTACATGTAATCACTCTTTGGCCTCTCCGACCTCGAGTGTTACACACTACATACTCTAGAAATCCTCGATGTGAACAATCATCAACTACACGCCCATAACTTTGTCTTAATGAATCTTAATGGTCCCATTGTGCCTCTATCTAAAATGTGCCCCATTGCAACAGTTGTATTGCAACATCCACACTACTTCCGCACTCGGTGTTCACTTGTCTCCCTATGGTAATTCTCTCCATTCCAATTACAAAAACCATTCTACTAGAAGTCCTTAAATCCAACTTAATTGCCCTTATCCTCAATCAGTTCTCATACAACCAAAACCCATTGGAGCTTCCATTACTATATAATGGGCGTTATCTCATTCCAACACAAACTCTTATAATTGATCCTTAGGTAACTCATCATTCCATTACAGTTGCTCACTAACACTAAACCTCGGACTAGCTATCTTGAACCCGATCTCCCTTCTAAGACTGGATATACTTGGTTTATCTTCTAGCTTCCATTTGGTCTATACATGTTTCACTTGGAATAGGCAACCATGTCCTCGAGTCTCTCCTTAGACTTCACCACTACCTTAGGCTTCTAACAAAACTGAACGTCCTTAACCCTCAAGTCTTTAACCACTTACAAGGTACCATCCCAAATATATATATTCCATTAAGTACTCTCGTTCTTCTAAAATATTTTAGTGGCCTTAGAAACTGAAACACTGATACACTACCTCACTTCCAAACCTTATGACATATGCGTAACATAACCATCCTTTCTACTTTACCATACGAAATTATTCACAATACTATTCCATATTAGTGAGTATATCTTACTCCACTAACAAATTCACTCATTCCTCAAAATTCTGACAATTCATCCAATAGAGATCCTCAACTTCTCAACTCTGTTAACACCGCAGAATCGCTTGAATGATACACTACTCTTCAATTCCATAATACCCAAATCATAACTCCTCCGAAACTTCAACCGGGTTATCCGATTCTCCCTACTTTCTAACGCTTGGCGTGAGCCTATTCTCAAAGCACAAGTTCAACCCACACTTCGGAGTCCTCGTGGTCGCTCAACCATGATCCTACCTACCATGCACATAGCATTAGGTTGATCAGGCCCAATACTATATACAGTGATATTAAGAATCATGTTGGCTAAACACACATATGAGGCAGGAATAGATTTACTTATGATGTTTCAAGGCTAGGTCGAGAATCGACCAGCTCTGATACCAACTGTAACAACCCGTATAATATATATCTAGAATAATATCATACAAGTGTTAAATTTTGGTACTGTCACAACATAAGTGCCTAATGGCATCAATATGTATACATGTCCAAACTAGAACATCAATGGAACATGTTATACAATAATGCCTAAACAATAAAAAATCTAAGAACTATGTACAATATCTTCATTGCACACAACTCCACAGCGGAAGATCATAATGAACAGCAACCCTTGAAACATCCATAACAGTTTCTCTTAGATCCAACCTGTAAAGAATACCTGAAAAAATAACAACATTGATGGGATGAGATAATAATCTCAGTGAGTTCTCCTATCCTATGGGTCCACTCGGCTCTACAGGGTATTCTAATCGATATTCAACTCATATCCAACTCAAGTCAACAATGGAACGAAGACTTGAACGATGGGGAACTAACTCGCAATTGTATGGCAACATGCATCTGAGTTCTCATAACTCAACCACGATCATTATTCAGATTCACGCAACATCGATCCCCAACCGGACCTACGTCTAGGCCAAGGCTTGGTTCACGCATGTCCGTATGATTCGACTTTCGCGGTGGATATCAGGTTCCCCTATTGGACTCTAACCCACTTTTAAGAACCATCACTCGTATGGGACTCTAACCCACTTTGAGTATCTTTCACCGTATGGGACTCTAACCCACTTAGGTGTCCACCTTTCCCCCATGTCCGCCATGGTTGGGGCTCAAACCCAATTGAGGCTCGAATCATTGGTCCCACATCCCAATGCTTACACGTTTAAGCATACCAATAGAGATGTGTACCATCACAGAAAAACACACATTCTGAATACATGATCGGTTCCACAAAACATTGGTTCCACGAACCATAACAAATTCATCAATCATAGGTGACTTCATTCACCATAATACACAAATAATAATAATACACAAATAATAACATGGCATGTTCCATACAATGCGTCTCATTCTCAATCATGGCAACAATTCGTCCACGACCTCACATAAGCGTCATACGAATGAATACCGTATTCTCATACATGCATCTCACATGTTCCATAACCTAGATTATCTTTCTAGGTTATTAATCAAATTATTCTTCTAGGTTTCCTCACTCATCTTTGTAAGGTTTTTAATCGTGTTATTTCACCTTCCACATAACAACAATATTTAATTTCATCATGATAAAATTCATGGCATTTATAAATCACATACTATTTTATAACATGGAACAATAATAATAGTCCTTTACGTTATCTTTAGTCATGTTATTTCACAATCAACCATATCAACCATGTTTAACACCCATCATAAATATAATTCATTTAATTTGTAAGACACATAATATACTATAATATGATATCATAATAATAGCCTTTTTCATTATCTTACTAATGCATCCGTCCGCATCCAAAACGGAATTATAACGCTCAATTAATTCATTAATCTATCTTAATCAAGATTTAGATTAATATTTATTCATTGCATAAGCATTCAACAACAACCTCTCTAGCCTAGTGGTAAGGCATGTATAGTTCAAAGGAGGTCCTGGGTTCGAACCCCATTGGTGACAAATTCTGCACAGACAGAAAATTTAATTCTGTTTCAGTGTTAACCGGTTAACCACTCACGAAACTGCCCAGAAAGTGAGTTTCGCTACGCGTTAACCGGTTACCTCATACCATTAATTCTCTCAGTAACTTCTTTCCTTAATTAACTCCTCTTTTATTTTCCTTTCCATATACCATTTTTAAGCAGTTGAAGTGACTATAGCAGGTAGGAAAGTCAAAGGAGGGGTTCAACACATAGCACGGTTAGGGAGTATGAACACAACAAGTTTATCACAAATTCACACAAACCCTAACCCCACAAATATAGATTATTTTTCCCCCCAAAGGCTAAAACTATCTAAGAACTCACCTAGTAGAAGAAGATGAAGTTGGTGATGATGAAGATGAGATGATGAAGATGATTTTCCATCTTCTTCCTTCCTTCCTCTTCTTCTCTTCTTCCTCTTTCTCTTTCTTCTTTTCCTCTTTCTTTCTCTTTTTCTTCTTCTCTCTTTCTTTCTCTTTTTCTTCTTCTCTCTTTCTTTTTTCTTTCTGATAACTCTCATTCTCTCTTCTTCTATTCTTATCCTTTCTTCTTTTCTTTCCTTTACCACACATAATACATTACATATATAATATATATAATATATAATATTAAGTAGTAATCAAAATATCCCAATTGATATTTCATCTTCCAACACCAATTGACCAATTATTAATGTTACCAAAAATGTCCTCTATTGTACTTATTAATATTGGTCTGTCTCTTTATTAATAATTAATCCCTTCAGAGTTCACTGGTTACTCTATTGGTCCCAATTGACAACATTTAGAGCACAAAGGAGCTCTAATTGTTACAACTAACAAAAGATATAGTACACAGGTACTCAATTGATCTCAACTGACAACTAATTGAGCATTTAAGGGAATATGGGATATTACAGGTACATACCACAAATGAGTCACAACCAAGATCATAAGCGCGTCAAAATGATAATGCGTTAATGTAATCCAAATATTAGACTTCAACCTCATGCCATATATGCAATTCTATGAAGCACATGTACAACATTAGTACAACAGATCTACTTAGATAAATTCCATCTAGTAAAACATTCAATTTTTTAATTTTTTAAATACTTTTTAAACCGAATACTTATTAAACATCAAAAGGGTTTGGGTACTTGTTTAAATGTATAATCCTAAGTATCCCAACTCAAATATATTATGGATCGTTTACTAAGAAAATCTACAACTCAAAGTACAAAACATGAAGAATTTCAAACACCAATGCCACGAAATTTGACATGTCTACCTCGGTTTATGAACATGGCACACCGCGATAAGTTGAATCTGAGGTCATCCCTGAAAACCAAAAATTTTATTTTCCGCACTTCTTTGAGCAACGACGTGTTCACACTATTTTGATATCTATGGATTTTATTATAACTAAATAGTTAATAAAACCTATCTCAAAATGGGTTTTAATAAAAAAATCAACACATAATTTTTCACTTGATATTCAAGAGATCACCAGAGAGGAAATATCAATTGCTTGGAACATATTAAATTTTAGCCACTCTATAAATAAGATAATTGTCTCCCAGGTATAAACACACAATCATTTCACTCTTTTTTCCCATCAAACTTTAGAATTAAATTGTGTTTTGCAAAAACACATCTTTCACCAAAAGAAGGAGAAACACAAGAAGTATACACGTAGAGTGGAGCATTGCACCAAAACATAACAACTAGTTAAGTGAATATTACATTATCTGATCCTGTGATCTATCTAGTAAGTTCATGTAGGAATATTATAAAACAACAATGATAAATGCATAATAACTTTTAGTCAAAAATCATGAGTATCAAAAAAATTAATTATAAAATCATCATAACGAACTTCTTACTAACTTCCTTATATTGCATTTCAGTATTTCTAACAAATTTCAAATGTTGTCTATCATAGTGTACATCAAGAATTAAAATTATGAGAAATTTCTACTTTTTGTTTTATTTAATTAAGATAATACTAAGTCGAGCTATGACAAATTGCAAACATTTGAATATATTTTGTGAAATATATTATACTCATCGTCGAAGTAAATTACTTCTGCACTCCTGTCTTATAGAATTAGAGTATTTATTAATAATACTTAAATGATTGTTACAAGAATAAAAATAGAGCATTTAAATGCAATTTTAAAAGACATTTACGAACAATATTTAAATGATAAGATGATAAATAAACAGTAGATTTTATTGGGACCTTAAACAAAAGTAAAAAATAACAAAGGAGATAAATAACAAAAAGTTGACACTACCAGGTGTTGAACTTGAAACATTAAGAGGAGCAAACTCTCAAGTCCCAGGTCTTCACCAATAGGCCAACCACTTTGTGTGATAAGTTTGATTTGGTTTATTATGTAAATCTGTATAACGACCAATTTTTATATAGATAAAAGTTGCAATAAAGTAAAAACATTTAAATATTTTGCATTTCATATTGAAATTATTATTTAAGAAGTATTAAAATAATTATTTTTATAAGAAAATAATGCCTATTGTTTTATTGCGACTTGAAGAGATATCTTATTTGATGATTCTGCGGATACTTTGGCTATGTGAAATATTGTTGAGCCACTTACTAATGAGAATTTGCAACTTAAGAATTTGTTTCAAAATTATAAAACTCCAACTAGTTTGACGCTTTTACAAACTTGTTATGATTCTTAAATATCAAAATAAATATTTTATAATATTTATTTTTAGATATAAAAGATACTAAAATTATTATGTGTCCCCAACCAATAGAAAAGTAGATACCATTTGTGACATCAAATTTAATTTTCAACAAATAAATGTCTTAATTAATATTCCCAAAAAGAGGTATTTTTTTGTACGACCTACAAATATAGAATAATGGGAGAATCAACGTTCTTGATAAAAGGAAAGAATAGATTATGGAATACTTCAAAATTAGAAAGAGTTGTGTGTGACCATTTATTACTTGAAATGGAAGACAAAGAGAGTAAAATATGTGATGGAAACATTTCATCAACAACTACGAATGATCCATATTCAATGATTCACATGAAACAACATTAACCAAGATCAATAGATCATAAGAGCGTGATAGCGTCTCATAAACTAGCATTCTCATCAACATGTTAGCCTAACGGTACATACCACAAATGAGTCACAACCAAGATCATAAGCGCGTCAAAATGATAATGCGTTAATCACTACGCCAAAACAGGTTTTTGGCAGCGCCCCTTAGACAGCGCTTTTCTCCAAAAGCGCTGCTACACGTTAAAAAAAAATAAAAATAAGGAAACTGAATACGTAGATGGCTTAAAGCGCTGCTAAATGGATGGTCTTAGACAGCGCTTTTTAAAAGCGCTGCTAAATGGCCTACCTTAGACAGCGCTTTTGAGAAGGTCCACCGTATACAGCGCTTCTCCCAAAAGCGCTGTCTAAGGCCTTAAAATTATTTAAATTAATCACAACAAAAGCGCTGTCTAAGGCCTACCTTATACAGCGCTTTTTAGAAGGTCACCTTAGACAGCGCTTTTGGGAGAAGCGCTGTATAAGGCCTTAAAATTATTTAAATTAATCACAACAAAAGCGCTGTATAAGGCCTACCTTATACAGCGCTTTTGACAAGGTCACCTTATACAGCGCTTCTCCCAAAAGCGCTGTCTAAGGCCTTTTAAATTTTTAAAAAAAGCGCTGTATAAGGCCTACCTTATACAGCGCTTTTAGAAGCGCTGCTATTGACCCCTCCTGTGCCAGCGCTTTCCTTCAAAGCGCTGTCTAAGGCCATTTTAATAGCTTAGCCAGCGCTTTTCATAAAAGCGCTGTCTAAGGCCTTATTTACCAAATTTTTTTTTAGTAAATTATAATATATGAATTCATTCAGTACGTTAAGACCCATTTTGTTTCCCTCGCTCCCACAACCTTCTTCTCACTGCGTTCATACTCGTTGCGTTCATCATCACTGCTTCTCCCAAAACCTCCATTCTTGATTCCTGCGTTCATCACTCACTTCGTTCATCACCGTTTACATTTTTGTAAGTGCATTTTCTGTTCGTTTCATCTTTCTTTATTTAGGGCAGTTTATTAGTGATAAAGGTTTGCTTCTGGGTTGATTCTTTTGTGGTTCATGTGTTAGGGCAGTTGATTCTCTTGTGTTAGGGCAGTTGATTCTTTTGTGTGTTAGGGCAGTTGATTCTTTTGTGGTATGTTAACAAATGTATATATTTTTGATATTAATCACCATGTCAAAGGGAGATGGTTTGTGTTTGCTTCCATTAGGTTTCTATTATACTGATGATGAATTGTAGCAAGTGTTAAATGTGATTGTTAGCATTGGCGTGTAAGTTGGATAGGATTAGATAGAACTGTTAAAGGGAGATGGTGTTAGTGTTAATGAAATAGTTAATTAGTGTGGTTAGTGTTAGAATGAAAAACTGAAATGCAAGTTTAGAAAATGCAGGTCAGCTGTTAGACAGTTAAAGAAAGGCTAGCTTGTTAGAATGGGAATGATGTGAGTCAAAGTTAATTGAATGGAACTGCATTGACTTGGCTTGTGATTTTACCTTGTTGAATTGTTTTTTTTCTGATGCCATGAAACTGAACTGATTAAACTTGAATTATGTTGGACTGCTGAACTATATTGCACATTTGAACTACACTTGTTATTTGCTTGAATGTGTTGGACTGGTTTGGAAAATATTTTGCTAAGTTGGATTGGTATTAAATTGGTTTTTGACAATGCTGAACTAGTTTTGGATTGACATATTACCCTACTTGAATTGCTTGTACTTTAGTTGATTACTTTACTGACTGATTGATACATTGCTTGATCTGTTTAATGTCTAATAAGCTGTTGTTTATTTTATAGGGTGTTCATTTCCTTAGGACTCAATTGAGGACTATTGCTAACAAGCTTTGTTGACATCCACAATTAAAAGGTAGTAACTTATTGCCTCTTCTTCTTTTTTTCATAGAAATGACTTATAATATAAGCAATTATATGATAAACGCGGAAATAAGTTGTTTATTCATATAGGGTGTTAGTCCTCTAAATTATTTCCAATCATTTGACATTCAATCATAATAAATATCCAAATTGTCATGATTTTAATAGCATAACTACAACATAGTTATAGTTACTTCACTTCATAGTTAGTAGAAGAATAGATATATATAGTTAGGAAATTCTTCTTTATGTTGTTTTGAAATAGTTGCGTGAATAATTTAGGAAAACCATGGATAAAAAATGGATGTCTGCCGATCGATTGTCGAAAGAGTACGAGAATGGGGTATTGGAATTCGTTAAGTTTGCTGTTGAACATGTCAAAGACCCCAGTCGAATGAAATGTCCTTGCTTGGGTTGTTGTTATATGGGTCGGGTTGACGCAGATGGATTGAAATCGCATTTACTGATGCGTGGAATTGATCGAAGTTATACGTGTTGGATATTTCATGGTGAGAAAATTAACGAGAATGTTGAACAGAGGGAGAAAAGTAATACGACCTATGCTTCATACGACAAAGACACGGAAACATACGATTGTGATCGAGTTGAAGAGATTGTAGAAGCACTGGATGAAGATCTTCATGATTGTCCTGAAATGTTTGAGAGGATGGTAAGCGATGCAGAGAAACCGTTGTACAAAGGTTGCACTAAATTCTCAAGACTTTCTGCGGTATTAAAGTTGTACAACTTAAAGGTGAAAGATGTGCGTACTGAGTTTGGCAAGCCTTTTGCACATAAGATTGTGAAAGGTGGGTGGAAGAAAAGGTCGATATTTTTTGAATTGCCATATTGGAAGTCTTTGTACGTGAGACATTTTCTCGATGTTATGCATATTGAAAAAAACGTATTTGAAAGTGTTATCGGTACATTACTCAATATAAAAGGCAAGTCTAAGGATGGCCTTAAAGCAAGGCAGGACATGTTAAAAATGGGAATGAGAACTGAATTAGCACCCGTGAAGAAAGGAAGACGAACATATCTACCACCTGCCGCTTTTACTTTATCTAGAAAGGAGAAAAATTAATTTGTGTAAGTCTCTGAGTGAAGTTAAGGTTCCAGAAGGTTACTCATCTGATATCAGAAGACTTGTTTCTATGAAAGACCTCAAGTTGAAGAATTTGAAGACACATGATTGCCATGTTATAATGGAACATTTTCTACCGATAGGTATACGTTCTATTTTGCCAGAAAAAGTAAGAAGTGCCATAACTAAATTGTGTTTTTTCTTTAGGTCAATTTGTAGTAAGGTGATCGATCCCGAGATCTTACCAACACTACAAAAAGAGATTGTAATTACCTTGTGTGAGCTTGAAATGTATTTTCCTCCGTCTTTTTTTGACATAATGGTTCATTTAGTTGTTCATCTTGTGAAAGAGACACAGTTGTGTGGACCAGCTTATATGAGATGGATGTACCCTGCTGAACGGTATATGAAAATATTAAAAGGGTACGTGAAATCCCGAAGTCGACCAGAGGGTTGTATTGTTGAACGATACATTGTTGAAGAAGCTGTTGAGTTTTGTACTGAATATTTGTCTAACGTTCAATCGATTGGACTCCCCAGAGCTCAGATTTTCGACAAAATGGAAGGTAAAAAATTAATTGGGAATAAAATTGTGACAATATCAAGGGATGAACGGGATCAAGTTCATTTGTATGTTCTGCACAATAATAATGAGGTTGAGCCATATGTTGAAATGCACAAGGATGTACTCCGAAGGTTAAATCCGAACAGAAATGAAAATTGGATAGTTATAGAGCACAATCAAAGTTTCATACAATGGTTGAAGGATCATATTTATTTGAAGCGCTCTTCAGATCCTTCTTCGGTAACAGAAAGGTTGAGATGTTTGGCATATGGTCCAAGTTTGCATGTGTTTTCTCATAGCGCATATTCAATTAATGGATACACATTTTATACCAAAGAACAAGATGATAAGAGTACTATGCAAAATAGTGGTGTCACCGTGCTAGCTGAAGCAATGCATATATCAAGTATGAAGGACTTAAACCCCAAATATGCAAATTTGTCATATTTTGGAGTTATTGAGCACATTTGGGTGTTTGATTACGAGAAGTTTCAGATTCCCATCTTTGGTTGCAAGTGGGTGAATAGTAGTGGCATACGAATGGATAAGTCTGGATTTTTGCAAGTTGATCTTACTAGGGTGGGGTACAAAGATGAACCTTTTATTCTAGCATCTCAAGCTAAACAAGTGTTCTATGTGAATGACCCGAAGAGTACAAAATGGTCTATAGTGCTTTTCTCTAACAAAGTCACTGATGATAGCGGTGTCGATCAATGTGATATTGATGTTGAGAATGAGTCATGCATTAGACGGAATGAGTTGAATAGAAATGATGAAGTTGATGATCTTATACCGGATGAGTCATATATAAGAAACGATCATAATGAGGGAATTTGGATCAATTCATCCGTACGCATTGCTAAGAAACAAGTGATTAATATTCCAACAAAGAAAAGAAAGAGATGTTAGTGACTTAGGTAAATTATCCATGGTTTCTTTATTCTTTTGTTTTCAATTGCTTTGATTATAAGTTATATCTGATAATGCATGATTTCATTATATTTTTGTTTTCAATTGCTTTGATTATAAGTTATATCTGATAATGCATGATTTCTTTATATTTTTGAATCGTGATGAGTTTTAATGCATGTGATTAATGAAAATAGACTTTCTCCACGATTCCGGAGCCAATGGTATACTTTGTTTTTCGATTCGGACAACTTTTTCCCTGATTTTACTGTTGCTGTACTGTTACAAAAAACATGCTTCCACTCGGAATTTGGACGAATCGAGTTCATTTTTGAGTCCTTTGGCCCGTTTGTAGGCTACCATGTAATTTTCGTCCAATTCAATACACTTTGACTTTGACACTTACTTGATTTGTATTCATATTTGCTTAATATTGTGTTTATGTTTTTCTTTATTACAGATGGCTAGTAACGAGGATCACCCACATGGTGATGAGACCGTTGGTGGTGCGGAAAGGGAAATTAAACGTGGAATAACGGTTATGAAGAAAGTTATTCGAGATAGAGATCGAGGCGTTTTAATAAAAGTGCATTGGAACGAAGGTGGACAACTAATTGAGCCTAACGGTTCAACATTGACAAGTTTTATTGGTGCATTGGTAAGGAATGAAGTTCCAATTACTTGTGATAATTGGAGAAATAAACAATTGAACGAAGCTAAAGACAAAATATGGAGTGAGATAAAGGTACCATATGTGATGTTATTTGTTTTTAATGACGATTATGTCTTTAAATTAATTGTACTAACGCAATGTGTGTATGTTTTTCGTAGAGGTGTTTCGACATCGAAGAAAACAGAAGAGATCATTGTCTCAAATTGGCCGGAAAGTTACTAAGAGGGTTTAGAACCTTTTTATCAACCACCTTTCTTAGGGATACGGAAGGTACTTTTGTTGATGCAGAGCTTCCATCTAAATATGCAAGTTTGATTTCACCTAAAGAATGGGAAACGTTTAAATCCAAACGAAAAACCCAAGAATTTAAGAGTGTAAGTGAAACAAACCGGCAAAGAGCATCAAGTCCGGCGTATCCCTATAGAAAAGGGCGTGTTGGATATGGACGCTTAGAGCAGTCTATAGTAAGTATCTATAAATTGCATTGATATACTTGTTATATTTGATCATATTTTGTCATGAGTTATATTTGATCATATTATGCTTAATGTGTAGTTAACAAAGGAGAATAGTTCTGAAACATCTCTTCCGGCACATGTTTTGTGGAAGGAAGCCCGTGTCGGTAAGGATGGAAAGATTAAAGAAGACGTTCAACAAGTATTTGAGAAATGTGTAAGTATAGCATTATTTAAGACAATAACACTTTGACTTTGACACTTTTGAATCGTCCAATTTCGAACACTTTGACTTTGACACTTACTTAAGACAATAACATTACTATTGTGTGTATGTTCATATGATTTTCAGGAGACTCTATCTCAATCTATAGTTCCATATGAAGACACTGATTGCAGGAGCATACTGAGTCGAGCATTAGATGTTCCCGAGTATTCTGGTCGGGTGAGGGGCAAGGGATTTGGGATCACTCAAAAATCCTTGAATATTAAAAAACAAAAGACTCCTAGCAATAAAGAACTGCAGCAAACTTTGGAAGCATTAAAAGCTGAAGATCTTGAATTAAGAAAGGAAAGAGAAAGAGATCGAGCAGCGGGTTTTAAAGATACTAGTGACAAAGATAGTATCAATTGTAATTTTCAACCGACTATTCCAGAGGTAATTATATATCTTATTATGAAATTAAATTAGCTTAATTTATTTAATTGTCATATATACACATTAAAAATGTCATATTTATTATTGGTTTTAGGGCATTTCACCTTGTCACCTCTACTTAGCGAGACCGACTTATCGGATGGTTGGCAAGGGGAAAGTTCATAACAATTTGGGTGAATTACTTCACACTAAACCGCTCCCTACTGGATCTTTGAAAGTCTCGGTTGATATTGCTTTGGAGAAGGATGCGTTATTACCACATCCTGACGATGTTTCGGATGCAACTTTATTGGGAGATGCCATAGGTTCATTTGTTGCATGGCCGACAGACCTCATTATCGTAGGATATGAGGTATGCTTAAAACCATTATGAACCTTTAGGTATTCAAATTTTTTACGCGCATTTTACGTACACATTTTTTACATGTTAATGTTAATTAGACTCCCACAAAATCCAAAGCAAAAGATAAGGGGATTGCGCGGGAAATCGAGTCAGTTGCATCGCAAAAAGAGGTACATCACAATTATATGCTATTTAGATTCCTGTTAATTCGTCATCTTACACTTCACCTTACTAATTATATGATATTTAGATTCCTGTTGCTAAGAAGACTGAAATTTCCAAGAGGACCGGGGCTAAAAAGAAAAATCCTTCCAAGTATAGAGCGTGCCTCCATACATATTTAGAAACGACAGATATTTCGGATGGATGTGTTCGTTTAATACCTATGGATGGAGCTATTTTTGGTTTTGAGTATGCCGAGCCATTGGGTAAAGAGGATTTTGATCAAATTTTGTATCATACGCAATTAAGCGTTGGTGTTATCAACACATACATGAGGTATATCCGATCTACTTTGTTTAAATTCTTGAACAAGTTATTTACTCGTTTCATATGAATAGTCTAAATGTTAATGATGTTTTTATATAAGGTATTTATATGACAAATTGATGGGTCCGCGTGGGTTGGAGCAAAGATTCTCATTCTTAAATCCCATGAAAACGAACTTAACCGAAATGATAAGAAAACCAGATGAAGTCAGGACGTATGTAGTCGAGCGCTTTATGGCCGACACAGATAGAGAAAAGTTGTTCTTTTTACCGTTTAATACCGGCGACGGGTTAGTTCTTCAATCTAAATTCATCTGTTATAATTTTTCATATTTTGACGTCGTGTAGAAAGTTTCCATCTAACATTTGTTTTATTACAGTGGACATTGGTTGTTGGTCGCGATAAATCCTTTTAAAGAAATTGTGTATTATTTGGATTCTTTACACAATGATTGGACAACATACCCTGCTATGAAGACGATAGTTGACACGTAAGTGCAAATAACCCAATATTCGTGTGTATACTTATTTATTTATGTGAATTGTTCTAAATATTCGTTTATATTTCATTATAGCATTATACAAACTGTTCGAGCACAAAGAAAAATTCAAGTACCAAAGAGAAAAGCCAATAACATTACATGGAATAGAGTGGAGGTATATTAATTATCACAATTTTGATTATATTAGTGATGACACATGATAAAACTTAGGATATTTATCCATATTGTTTTTCCATGTGTAGTGTCCTCGACAGCGTAATAATATAGATTGTGGATATTACACGTTGAGGTTTATGAAAGAAACTCTTCTTATGGATCGAACAGATATTCCATCTGATGTATGGATTTCTAACTTATGAGTTATTTTCATATTTAACACATATTTCTCATAATTAAATAGATTTAACTAAATCATACTATGTTATATTATTATGTAGTACTTTGATGAATATAGATGTGCTTATTACTCAAAAGATCAGTTGGATGAAATTAAAGAGGAATTGTGTCAATTCATTATCGAGCTACAGGTTTTGTGAGGTATTGAACTCTTACTTTAATTTTGAATGTGATCTGAATAACTTTGAGTGAATTCCATTTGCTTACTACAATCTTTATTTGGTGTTGTTTCAGGTTATATAGCATATTTAGAAGATAGAACTAGAATGTGTTGAAATACATTTTGATTAGCATTTTTGGAGGTTATTAGAAATGTGTAGATTTTTTGTAAAGGCAAACATTTTCAAGTATATATATAAATACTCAAAAAACTGCTGAAATTAGAAGTATATTGTGTTGAACTATAATGTGTTTATAATGCATATAGATTTTCAAGTATATGTGCATATTCAGAAGATAGAACTACAATGTGTTGAACTATAAGGTGCATATAGATTGGATTCAAGCTCCAATTTATGAAAATCTGCTGAAATTTGCAATTTACAGGTGCTAAATAATGTGGTGAAAACGTATAAAAAGATCCTCCAAAATTTGGAGTCTTAGACAGCGCTTTTAGGCAAAAAGCGCTGGTAAAGGCATTTTAATTTTGACCTTAGACAACGCTTTTATCAAAAAAGCGCTGGCATAGGTGGTTAATTCAACAAAATATAGTGTAAAAAAGCGCTGGCATAGGGTGGGCTATACCAGCGCTTTTTCTGTAAAAGCGCTGGTATAGCCCACCCTATGCCAGCGCTTTTTTACACTATATTTTGTTGAATTAACCACCTATGCCAGCGCTTTTTTAATAAAAGCGCTGGCATAGGGGGGGTTTAGACAGCGCTTTTTCAGTAAAAGCGCTGTCTAAACCCCCCCTATGCCAGCGCTTTTTTAGTTAATTTCAACATGAAATTAACTAAAAAAGCACTGGCATAGGGGGGTTTTAGACAGCGCTTTTACTGAAAAAGCGCTGTCTAAACCCCCCCTATGCCAGCGCTTTTTTAGTAAATTAAGCGCTGTCTAAGACCTATACCAGCGCCAGTATAGCCAGCGCTTTTAAGCGCTGTCTAATGTCAAAAAAAGCGCTGTCTAATCCCTTGTTTGGAATAGTGAATGTAATCCAAATATTAGACTTCAACCTCATGCCATATATGCAATTCTATGAAGCACATGTACAACATTAGTACAACAGATCTACTTAGATAAATTCCATCTAGTAAAACATTCAATTTTTTAATTTTTTAAATACTTTTTAAACCGAATACTTATTAAACATCAAAAGGGTTTGGGTACTTGTTTAAATGTATGATCCTAAGTATCCCAACTCAAATATATTATGGATCGTTTACTAAGAAAATCTACAACTCAAAGTACAAAACATGAAGAATTTCAAACACCAATGCCACGAAATTTGACATGTCTACCTCGGTTTATGAACATGGCACACCGCGATAAGTTGAATCTGAGGTCATCCCTGAAAACCAAAAATTTTATTTTCCGCACTTCTTTGAGCAACGACGTGTTCACACTATTTTGATATCTATGGATTTTATTATAACTAAATAGTTAATAAAACCTATCTCAAAATGGGTTTTAATAAAAAAATCAACACATAATTTTTCACTTGATATTCAAGAGATCACCAGAGAGGAAATATCAATTGCATGGAACATATTAAATTTTAGCCACTCTATAAATAAGATAATTGTCTCCCAGGTATAAACACACAATCATTTCACTCTTTTTTCCCATCAAACTTTAGAATTAAATTGTGTTTTGCAAAAACACATCTTTCACCAACAGAAGGAGAAACACAAGAAGTATACACGTAGAGTGGAGCATTGCACCAAAACATAACAACTAGTTAAGTGAATATTACATTATCTGATCCTGTGATCTATCTAGTAAGTTCATGTAGGAATATTATAAAACAACAATGATAAATGCATAATAACTTTTAGTCAAAAATCATGAGTATCAAAAAAATTAATTATAAAATCATCATAACGAACTTCTTACTAACTTCCTTATATTGCATTTCAGTATTTCTAACAAATTTCAAATGTTGTCTATCATAGTGTACATCAAGAATTAAAATTATGAGAAATTTCTACTTTTTGTTTTATTTAATTAAGATAATACTAAGTCGAGCTATGACAAATTGCAAACATTTGAATATATTTTGTGAAATATATTATACTCATCGTCGAAGTAAATTACTTCTGCACTCATGTCTTATAGAATTAGAGTATTTATTAATAATACTTAAATGATTGTTACAAGAATAAAAATAGAGCATTTAAATGCAATTTTAAAAGACATTTACGAACAATATTTAAATGATAAGATGATAAATAAACAGTAGATTTTATTGGGACCTTAAACAAAAGTAAAAAATAACAAAGGAGATAAATAACAAAAAGTTGACACTACCAAGTGTTGAACTTGAAACATTAAGAGGAGCAAACTCTCAAGTCCCAGGTCTTCACCAATAGGCCAACCACTTTGTGTGATAAGTTTGATTTGGTTTATTATGTAAATCTGTATAACGACCAATTTTTATATAGATAAAAGTTGCAATAAAGTAAAAACATTTAAATATTTTGCATTTCATATTGAAATTATTATTTAAGAAGTATTAAAATAATTATTTTTATAAGAAAATAATGCCTATTGTTTTATTGCGACTTGAAGAGATATCTTATTTGATGATTCTGCGGATACTTTGGCTATGTGAAATATTGTTGAGCCACTTACTAATGAGAATTTGCAACTTAAGAATTTGTTTCAAAATTGTAAAACTCCAACTAGTTTGACGCTTTTACAAAGTTGTTATGATTCTTAAATATCAAAATAAATATTTTATAATATTTATTTATAGATATAAAAGATACTAAAATTATTATGTGTCCCCAACCAATAGAAAAGTAGATACCATTTGTGACATCAAATTTAATTTTCAACAAATAAATGTCTTAATTAATATTCCCAAAAAGAGGTATTTTTTTGTACGACCTACAAATATAGAATAATGGGAGAATCAACGTTCTTGATAAAAGGAAAGAATAGATTATGGAATACTTCAAAATTAGAAAGAGTTGTGTGTGACCATTTATTACTTGAAATGGAAGACAAAGAGAGTAAAATATGTGATGGAAACATTTCATCAACAACTACGAATGATCCATATTCAATGATTCACATGAAACAACATTAACCAAGATCAATAGATCATAAGAGCGTGATAGCGTCTCATAAACTAGCATTCTCATCAACATGTTAGCCTAACGGTACATACCACAAATGAGTCACAACCAAGATCATAAGCGCGTCAAAATGATAATGCGTTAATGTAATCCAAATATTAGACTTCAACCTCATGCCATATATGCAATTCTATGAAGCACATGTACAACATTAGTACAACAGATCTACTTAGATAAATTCCATCTAGTAAAACATTCAATTTTTTAATTTTTTAAATACTTTTTAAACCGAATACTTATTAAACATCAAAAGGGTTTGGGTACTTGTTTAAATGTATGATCCTAAGTATCCCAACTCAAATATATTATGGATCGTTTACTAAGAAAATCTACAACTCAAAGTACAAAACATGAAGAATTTCAAACACCAATGCCACGAAATTTGACATGTCTACCTCGGTTTATGAACATGGCACACCGCGATAAGTTGAATCTGAGGTCATCCCTGAAAACCAAAAATTTTATTTTCCGCACTTCTTTGAGCAACGACGTGTTCACACTATTTTGATATCTATGGATTTTATTATAACTAAATAGTTAATAAAACCTATCTCAAAATGGGTTTTAATAAAAAAATCAACACATAATTTTTCACTTGATATTCAAGAGATCACCAGAGAGGAAATATCAATTGCATGGAACATATTAAATTTTAGCCACTCTATAAATAAGATAATTGTCTCCCAGGTATAAACACACAATCATTTCACTCTTTTTTCCCATCAAACTTTAGAATTAAATTGTGTTTTGCAAAAACACATCTTTCACCAAAAGAAGGAGAAACACAAGAAGTATACACGTAGAGTGGAGCATTGCACCAAAACATAACAACTAGTTAAGTGAATATTACATTATCTGATCCTGTGATCTATCTAGTAAGTTCATGTAGGAATATTATAAAACAACAATGATAAATGCATAATAACTTTTAGTCAAAAATCATGAGTATCAAAAAAATTAATTATAAAATCATCATAACGAACTTCTTACTAACTTCCTTATATTGCATTTCAGTATTTCTAACAAATTTCAAATGTTGTCTATCATAGTGTACATCAAGAATTAAAATTATGAGAAATTTCTACTTTTTGTTTTATTTAATTAAGATAATACTAAGTCGAGCTATGACAAATTGCAAACATTTGAATATATTTTGTGAAATATATTATACTCATCGTCGAAGTAAATTACTTCTGCACTCCTGTCTTATAGAATTAGAGTATTTATTAATAATACTTAAATGATTGTTACAAGAATAAAAATAGAGCATTTAAATGCAATTTTAAAAGACATTTACGAACAATATTTAAATGATAAGATGATAAATAAATAGTAGATTTTATTGGGACCTTAAACAAAAGTAAAAAATAACAAAGGAGATAAATAACAAAAAGTTGACACTACCAGGTGTTGAACTTGAAACATTAAGAGGAGCAAACTCTCAAGTCCCAGGTCTTCACCAATAGGCCAACCACTTTGTGTGATAAGTTTGATTTGGTTTATTATGTAAATCTGTATAACGACCAATTTTTATATAGATAAAAGTTGCAATAAAGTAAAAACATTTAAATATTTTGCATTTCATATTGAAATTATTATTTAAGAAGTATTAAAATAATTATTTTTATAAGAAAATAATGCCTATTGTTTTATTGCGACTTGAAGAGATATCTTATTTGGTGATTCTGCGGATACTTTGGCTATGTGAAATATTGTTGAGCCACTTACTAATGAGAATTTGCAACTTAAGAATTTGTTTCAAAATTGTAAAACTCCAACTAGTTTGACGCTTTTACAAACTTGTTATGATTCTTAAATATCAAAATAAATATTTTATAATATTTATTTATAGATATAAAAGATACTAAAATTATTATGTGTCCCCAACCAATAGAAAAGTAGATACCATTTGTGACATCAAATTTAATTTTCAACAAATAAATGTCTTAATTAATATTCCCAAAAAGAGGTATTTTTTTGTACGACCTACAAATATAGAATAATGGGAGAATCAACGTTCTTGATAAAAGGAAAGAATAGATTATGGAATACTTCAAAATTAGAAAGAGTTGTGTGTGACCATTTATTACTTGAAATGGAAGACAAAGAGAGTAAAATATGTGATGGAAACATTTCATCAACAACTACGAATGATCCATATTCAATGATTCACATGAAACAACATTAACCAAGATCAATAGATCATAAGAGCGTGATAGCGTCTCATAAACTAGCATTCTCATCAACATGTTAGCCTAACGGTACATACCACAAATGAGTCACAACCAAGATCATAAGCGCGTCAAAATGATAATGCGTTAATGTAATCCAAATATTAGACTTCAACCTCATGCCATATATGCAATTCTATGAAGCACATGTACAACATTAGTACAACAGATCTACTTAGATAAATTCCATCTAGTAAAACATTCAATTTTTTAATTTTTTAAATACTTTTTAAACCGAATACTTATTAAACATCAAAAGGGTTTGGGTACTTGTTTAAATGTATGATCCTAAGTATCCCAACTCAAATATATTATGGATCGTTTACTAAGAAAATCTACAACTCAAAGTACAAAACATGAAGAATTTCAAACACCAATGCCACGAAATTTGACATGTCTACCTCAGTTTATGAACATGGCACACCGCGATAAGTTGAATCTGAGGTCATCCCTGAAAACCAAAAATTTTATTTTCCGCACTTCTTTGAGCAACGACGTGTTCACACTATTTTGATATCTATGGATTTTATTATAACTAAATAGTTAATAAAACCTATCTCAAAATGGGTTTTAATAAAAAAATCAACACATAATTTTTCACTTGATATTCAAGAGATCACCAGAGAGGAAATATCAATTGCATGGAACATATTAAATTTTAGCCACTCTATAAATAAGATAATTGTCTCCCAGGTATAAACACACAATCATTTCACTCTTTTTTCCCATCAAACTTTAGAATTAAATTGTGTTTTGCAAAAACACATCTTTCACCAAAAGAAGGAGAAACACAAGAAGTATACACGTAGAGTGGAGCATTGCACCAAAACATAACAACTAGTTAAGTGAATATTACATTATCTGATCCTGTGATCTATCTAGTAAGTTCATGTAGGAATATTATAAAACAACAATGATAAATGCATAATAACTTTTAGTCAAAAATCATGAGTATCAAAAAAATTAATTATAAAATCATCATAACGAACTTCTTACTAACTTCCTTATATTGCATTTCAGTATTTCTAACAAATTTCAAATGTTGTCTATCATAGTGTACATCAAGAATTAAAATTATGAGAAATTTCTACTTTTTGTTTTATTTAATTAAGATAATACTAAGTCGAGCTATGACAAATTGCAAACATTTGAATATATTTTGTGAAATATATTATACTCATCGTCGAAGTAAATTACTTCTGCACTCCTGTCTTATAGAATTAGAGTATTTATTAATAATACTTAAATGATTGTTACAAGAATAAAAATAGAGCATTTAAATGCAATTTTAAAAGACATTTACGAACAATATTTAAATGATAAGATGATAAATAAACAGTAGATTTTATTGGGACCTTAAACAAAAGTAAAAAATAACAAAGGAGATAAATAACAAAAAGTTGACACTACCAGTGTTGAACTTGAAACATTAAGAGGAGCAAACTCTCAAGTCCCAGGTCTTCACCAATAGGCCAACCACTTTGTGTGATAAGTTTGATTTGGTTTATTATGTAAATCTGTATAACGACCAATTTTTATATAGATAAAAGTTGCAATAAAGTAAAAACATTTAAATATTTTGCATTTCATATTGAAATTATTATTTAAGAAGTATTAAAATAATTTTTATAAGAAAATAATGCCTATTGTTTTATTGCGACTTGAAGAGATATCTTATTTGATGATTCTGCGGATACTTTGGCTATGTGAAATATTGTTGAGCCACTTACTAATGAGAATTTGCAACTTAAGAATTTGTTTCAAAATTGTAAAACTCCAACTAGTTTGACGCTTTTACAAACTTGTTATGATTCTTAAATATCAAAATAAATATTTTATAATATTTATTTATAGATATAAAAGATACTAAAATTATTATGTGTCCCCAACCAATAGAAAAGTAGATACCATTTGTGACATCAAATTTAATTTTCAACAAATAAATGTCTTAATTAATATTCCCAAAAAGAGGTATTTTTTTGTACGACCTACAAATATAGAATAATGGGAGAATCAACGTTCTTGATAAAAGGAAAGAATAGATTATGGAATACTTCAAAATTAGAAAGAGTTGTGTGTGACCATTTATTACTTGAAATGGAAGACAAAGAGAGTAAAATATGTGATGGAAACATTTCATCAACAACTACGAATGATCCATATTCAATGATTCACATGAAACAACATTAACCAAGATCAATAGATCATAAGAGCGTGATAGCGTCTCATAAACTAGCATTCTCATCAACATGTTAGCCTAACGGTACATACCACAAATGAGTCACAACCAAGATCATAAGCGCGTCAAAATGATAATGCGTTAATGTAATCCAAATATTAGACTTCAACCTCATGCCATATATGCAATTCTATGAAGCACATGTACAACATTAGTACAACAGATCTACTTAGATAAATTCCATCTAGTAAAACATTCAATTTTTTAATTTTTTAAATACTTTTTAAACCGAATACTTATTAAACATCAAAAGGGTTTGGGTACTTGTTTAAATGTATGATCCTAAGTATCCCAACTCAAATATATTATGGATCGTTTACTAAGAAAATCTACAACTCAAAGTACAAAACATGAAGAATTTCAAACACCAATGCCACGAAATTTGACATGTCTACCTCAGTTTATGAACATGGCACACCGCGATAAGTTGAATCTGAGGTCATCCCTGAAAACCAAAAATTTTATTTTCCGCACTTCTTTGAGCAACGACGTGTTCACACTATTTTGATATCTATGGATTTTATTAAAACTAAATAGTTAATAAAACCTATCTCAAAATGGGTTTTAATAAAAAAATCAACACATAATTTTTCACTTGATATTCAAGAGATCACCAGAGAGGAAATATCAATTGCATGGAACATATTAAATTTTAGCCACTCTATAAATAAGATAATTGTCTCCCAGGTATAAACACACAATCATTTCACTCTTTTTTCCCATCAAACTTTAGAATTAAATTGTGTTTTGCAAAAACACATCTTTCACCAAAAGAAGGAGAAACACAAGAAGTATACACGTAGAGTGGAGCATTGCACCAAAACATAACAACTAGTTAAGTGAATATTACATTATCTGATCCTGTGATCTATCTAGTAAGTTCATGTAGGAATATTATAAAACAACAATGATAAATGCATAATAACTTTTAGTCAAAAATCATGAGTATCAAAAAAATTAATTATAAAATCATCATAACGAACTTCTTACTAACTTCCTTATATTGCATTTCAGTATTTCTAACAAATTTCAAATGTTGTCTATCATAGTGTACATCAAGAATTAAAATTATGAGAAATTTCTACTATTTGTTTTATTTAATTAAGATAATACTAAGTCGAGCTATGACAAATTGCAAACATTTGAATATATTTTGTGAAATATATTATACTCATCGTCGAAGTAAATTACTTCTGCACTCCTGTCTTATAGAATTAGAGTATTTATTAATAATACTTAAATGATTGTTACAAGAATAAAAATAGAGCATTTAAATGCAATTTTAAAAGACATTTACGAACAATATTTAAATGATAAGATGATAAATAAATAGTAGATTTTATTGGGACCTTAAACAAAAGTAAAAAATAACAAAGGAGATAAATAACAAAAAGTTGACACTACCAGGTGTTGAACTTGAAACATTAAGAGGAGCAAACTCTCAAGTCCCAGGTCTTCACCAATAGGCCAACCTCTTTGTGTGATAAGTTTGATTTGGTTTATTATGTAAATCTGTATAACGACCAATTTTTATATAGATAAAAGTTGCAATAAAGTAAAAACATTTAAATATTTTGCATTTCATATTGAAATTATTATTTAAGAAGTATTAAAATAATTATTTTTATAAGAAAATAATGCCTATTGTTTTATTGCGACTTGAAGAGATATCTTATTTGGTGATTCTGCGGATACTTTGGCTATGTGAAATATTGTTGAGCCACTTACTAATGAGAATTTGCAACTTAAGAATTTGTTTCAAAATTGTAAAACTCCAACTAGTTTGACGCTTTTACAAACTTGTTATGATTCTTAAATATCAAAATAAATATTTTATAATATTTATTTATAGATATAAAAGATACTAAAATTATTATGTGTCCCCAACCAAGAGAAAAGTAGATACCATTTGTGACATCAAATTTAATTTTCAACAAATAAATGTCTTAATTAATATTCCCAAAAAGAGGTATTTTTTTGTACGACCTACAAATATAGAATAATGGGAGAATCAACGTTCTTGATAAAAGGAAAGAATAGATTATGGAATACTTCAAAATTAGAAAGAGTTGTGTGTGACCATTTATTACTTGAAATGGAAGACAAAGAGAGTAAAATATGTGATGGAAACATTTCATCAACAACTACGAATGATCCATATTCAATGATTCACATGAAACAACATTAACCAAGATCAATAGATCATAAGAGCGTGATAGCGTCTCATAAACTAGCATTCTCATCAACATGTTAGCCTAACGGTACATACCACAAATGAGTCACAACCAAGATCATAAGCGCGTCAAAATGATAATGCGTTAATGTAATCCAAATATTAGACTTCAACCTCATGCCATATATGCAATTCTATGAAGCACATGTACAACATTAGTACAACAGATCTACTTAGATAAATTCCATCTAGTAAAACATTCAATTTTTTAATTTTTTAAATACTTTTTAAACCGAATACTTATTAAACATCAAAAGGGTTTGGGTACTTGTTTAAATGTATGATCCTAAGTATCCCAACTCAAATATATTATGGATCGTTTACTAAGAAAATCTACAACTCAAAGTACAAAACATGAAGAATTTCAAACACCAATGCCACGAAATTTGACATGTCTACCTCAGTTTATGAACATGGCACACCGCGATAAGTTGAATCTGAGGTCATCCCTGAAAACCAAAAATTTATTTTCCGCACTTCTTTGAGCAACGACGTGTTCACACTATTTTGATATCTATGGATTTTATTAAAACTAAATAGTTAATAAAACCTATCTCAAAATGGGTTTTAATAAAAAAATCAACACATAATTTTTCACTTGATATTCAAGAGATCACCAGAGAGGAAATATCAATTGCATGGAACATATTAAATTTTAGCCACTCTATAAATAAGATAATTGTCTCCCAGGTATAAACACACAATCATTTCACTCTTTTTTCCCATCAAACTTTAGAATTAAATTGTGTTTTGCAAAAACACATCTTTCACCAAAAGAAGGAGAAACACAAGAAGTATACACGTAGAGTGGAGCATTGCACCAAAACATAACAACTAGTTAAGTGAATATTACATTATCTGATCCTGTGATCTATCTAGTAAGTTCATGTAGGAATATTATAAAACAACAATGATAAATGCATAATAACTTTTAGTCAAAAATCATGAGTATCAAAAAAATTAATTATAAAATCATCATAACGAACTTCTTACTAACTTCCTTATATTGCATTTCAGTATTTCTAACAAATTTCAAATGTTGTCTATCATAGTGTACATCAAGAATTAAAATTATGAGAAATTTCTACTTTTTGTTTTATTTAATTAAGATAATACTAAGTCGAGCTATGACAAATTGCAAACATTTGAATATATTTTGTGAAATATATTATACTCATCGTCGAAGTAAATTACTTCTGCACTCCTGTCTTATAGAATTAGAGTATTTATTAATAATACTTAAATGATTGTTACAAGAATAAAAATAGAGCATTTAAATGCAATTTTAAAAGACATTTACGAACAATATTTAAATGATAAGATGATAAATAAATAGTAGATTTTATTGGGACCTTAAACAAAAGTAAAAAATAACAAAGGAGATAAATAACAAAAAGTTGACACTACCAGGTGTTGAACTTGAAACATTAAGAGGAGCAAACTCTCAAGTCCCAGGTCTTCACCAATAGGCCAACCTCTTTGTGTGATAAGTTTGATTTGGTTTATTATGTAAATCTGTATAACGACCAATTTTTATATAGATAAAAGTTGCAATAAAGTAAAAACATTTAAATATTTTGCATTTCATATTGAAATTATTATTTAAGAAGTATTAAAATAATTATTTTTATAAGAAAATAATGCCTATTGTTTTATTGCGACTTGAAGAGATATCTTATTTGGTGATTCTGCGGATACTTTGGCTATGTGAAATATTGTTGAGCCACTTACTAATGAGAATTTGCAACTTAAGAATTTGTTTCAAAATTGTAAAACTCCAACTAGTTTGACGCTTTTACAAACTTGTTATGATTCTTAAATATCAAAATAAATATTTTATAATATTTATTTATAGATATAAAAGATACTAAAATTATTATGTGTCCCCAACCAAGAGAAAAGTAGATACCATTTGTGACATCAAATTTAATTTTCAACAAATAAATGTCTTAATTAATATTCCCAAAAAGAGGTATTTTTTTGTACGACCTACAAATATAGAATAATGGGAGAATCAACGTTCTTGATAAAAGGAAAGAATAGATTATGGAATACTTCAAAATTAGAAAGAGTTGTGCGTGACCATTTATTACTTGAAATGGAAGACAAAGAGAGTAAAATATGTGATGGAAACATTTCATCAACAACTACGAATGATCCATATTCAATGATTCACATGAAACAACATTAACCAAGATCAATAGATCATAAGAGCGTGATAGCGTCTCATAAACTAGCATTCTCATCAACATGTTAGCCTAACGGTACATACCACAAATGAGTCACAACCAAGATCATAAGCGCGTCAAAATGATAATGCGTTAATGTAATCCAAATATTAGACTTCAACCTCATGCCATATATGCAATTCTATGAAGCACATGTACAACATTAGTACAACAGATCTACTTAGATAAATTCCATCTAGTAAAACATTCAATTTTTTAATTTTTTAAATACTTTTTAAACCGAATACTTATTAAACATCAAAAGGGTTTGGGTACTTGTTTAAATGTATGATCCTAAGTATCCCAACTCAAATATATTATGGATCGTTTACTAAGAAAATCTACAACTCAAAGTACAAAACATGAAGAATTTCAAACACCAATGCCACGAAATTTGACATGTCTACCTCAGTTTATGAACATGGCACACCGCGATAAGTTGAATCTGAGGTCATCCCTGAAAACCAAAAATTTTATTTTCCGCACTTCTTTGAGCAACGACGTGTTCACACTATTTTGATATCTATGGATTTTATTAAAACTAAATAGTTAATAAAACCTATCTCAAAATGGGTTTTAATAAAAAAATCAACACATAATTTTTCACTTGATATTCAAGAGATCACCAGAGAGGAAATATCAATTGCATGGAACATATTAAATTTTAGCCACTCTATAAATAAGATAATTGTCTCCCAGGTATAAACACACAATCATTTCACTCTTTTTTCCCATCAAACTTTAGAATTAAATTGTGTTTTGCAAAAACACATCTTTCACCAAAAGAAGGAGAAACACAAGAAGTATACACGTAGAGTGGAGCATTGCACCAAAACATAACAACTAGTTAAGTGAATATTACATTATCTGATCCTGTGATCTATCTAGTAAGTTCATGTAGGAATATTATAAAACAACAATGATAAATGCATAATAACTTTTAGTCAAAAATCATGAGTATCAAAAAAATTAATTATAAAATCATCATAACGAACTTCTTACTAACTTCCTTATATTGCATTTCAGTATTTCTAACAAATTTCAAATGTTGTCTATCATAGTGTACATCAAGAATTAAAATTATGAGAAATTTCTACTTTTTGTTTTATTTAATTAAGATAATACTAAGTCGAGCTATGACAAATTGCAAACATTTGAATATATTTTGTGAAATATATTATACTCATCGTCGAAGTAAATTACTTCTGCACTCCTGTCTTATAGAATTAGAGTATTTATTAATAATACTTAAATGATTGTTACAAGAATAAAAATAGAGCATTTAAATGCAATTTTAAAAGACATTTACGAACAATATTTAAATGATAAGATGATAAATAAATAGTAGATTTTATTGGGACCTTAAACAAAAGTAAAAAATAACAAAGGAGATAAATAACAAAAAGTTGACACTACCAGGTGTTGAACTTGAAACATTAAGAGGAGCAAACTCTCAAGTCCCAGGTCTTCACCAATAGGCCAACCTCTTTGTGTGATAAGTTTGATTTGGTTTATTATGTAAATCTGTATAACGACCAATTTTTATATAGATAAAAGTTGCAATAAAGTAAAAACATTTAAATATTTTGCATTTCATATTGAAATTATTATTTAAGAAGTATTAAAATAATTATTTTTATAAGAAAATAATGCCTATTGTTTTATTGCGACTTGAAGAGATATCTTATTTGGTGATTCTGCGGATACTTTGGCTATGTGAAATATTGTTGAGCCACTTACTAATGAGAATTTGCAACTTAAGAATTTGTTTCAAAATTGTAAAACTCCAACTAGTTTGACGCTTTTACAAACTTGTTATGATTCTTAAATATCAAAATAAATATTTTATAATATTTATTTATAGATATAAAAGATACTAAAATTATTATGTGTCCCCAACCAAGAGAAAAGTAGATACCATTTGTGACATCAAATTTAATTTTCAACAAATAAATGTCTTAATTAATATTCCCAAAAAGAGGTATTTTTTGTACGACCTACAAATATAGAATAATGGGAGAATCAACGTTCTTGATAAAAGGAAAGAATAGATTATGGAATACTTCAAAATTAGAAAGAGTTGTGCGTGACCATTTATTACTTGAAATGGAAGACAAAGAGAGTAAAATATGTGATGGAAACATTTCATCAACAACTACGAATGATCCATATTCAATGATTCACATGAAACAACATTAACCAAGATCAATAGATCATAAGAGCGTGATAGCGTCTCATAAACTAGCATTCTCATCAACATGTTAGCCTAACGGTACATACCACAAATGAGTCACAACCAAGATCATAAGCGCGTCAAAATGATAATGCGTTAATGTAATCCAAATATTAGACTTCAACCTCATGCCATATATGCAATTCTATGAAGCACATGTACAACATTAGTACAACAGATCTACTTAGATAAATTCCATCTAGTAAAACATTCAATTTTTTAATTTTTTAAATACTTTTTAAACCGAATACTTATTAAACATCAAAAGGGTTTGGGTACTTGTTTAAATGTATGATCCTAAGTATCCCAACTCAAATATATTATGGATCGTTTACTAAGAAAATCTACAACTCAAAGTACAAAACATGAAGAATTTCAAACACCAATGCCACGAAATTTGACATGTCTACCTCAGTTTATGAACATGGCACACCGCGATAAGTTGAATCTGAGGTCATCCCTGAAAACCAAAAATTTTATTTTCCGCACTTCTTTGAGCAACGACGTGTTCACACTATTTTGATATCTATGGATTTTATTAAAACTAAATAGTTAATAAAACCTATCTCAAAATGGGTTTTAATAAAAAAATCAACACATAATTTTTCACTTGATATTCAAGAGATCACCAGAGAGGAAATATCAATTGCATGGAACATATTAAATTTTAGCCACTCTATAAATAAGATAATTGTCTCCCAGGTATAAACACACAATCATTTCACTCTTTTTCCCATCAAACTTTAGAATTAAATTGTGTTTTGCAAAAACACATCTTTCACCAAAAGAAGGAGAAACACAAGAAGTATACACGTAGAGTGGAGCATTGCACCAAAACATAACAACTAGTTAAGTGAATATTACATTATCTGATCCTGTGATCTATCTAGTAAGTTCATGTAGGAATATTATAAAACAACAATGATAAATGCATAATAACTTTTAGTCAAAAATCATGAGTATCAAAAAAATTAATTATAAAATCATCATAACGAACTTCTTACTAACTTCCTTATATTGCATTTCAGTATTTCTAACAAATTTCAAATGTTGTCTATCATAGTGTACATCAAGAATTAAAATTATGAGAAATTTCTACTTTTTGTTTTATTTAATTAAGATAATACTAAGTCGAGCTATGACAAATTGCAAACATTTGAATATATTTTGTGAAATATATTATACTCATCGTCGAAGTAAATTACTTCTGCACTCCTGTCTTATAGAATTAGAGTATTTATTAATAATACTTAAATGATTGTTACAAGAATAAAAATAGAGCATTTAAATGCAATTTTAAAAGACATTTACGAACAATATTTAAATGATAAGATGATAAATAAATAGTAGATTTTATTGGGACCTTAAACAAAAGTAAAAAATAACAAAGGAGATAAATAACAAAAAGTTGACACTACCAGGTGTTGAACTTGAAACATTAAGAGGAGCAAACTCTCAAGTCCCAGGTCTTCACCAATAGGCCAACCTCTTTGTGTGATAAGTTTGATTTGGTTTATTATGTAAATCTGTATAACGACCAATTTTATATAGATAAAAGTTGCAATAAAGTAAAAACATTTAAATATTTTGCATTTCATATTGAAATTATTATTTAAGAAGTATTAAAATAATTATTTTTATAAGAAAATAATGCCTATTGTTTTATTGCGACTTGAAGAGATATCTTATTTGGTGATTCTGCGGATACTTTGGCTATGTGAAATATTGTTGAGCCACTTACTAATGAGAATTTGCAACTTAAGAATTTGTTTCAAAATTGTAAAACTCCAACTAGTTTGACGCTTTTACAAACTTGTTATGATTCTTAAATATCAAAATAAATATTTTATAATATTTATTTATAGATATAAAAGATACTAAAATTATTATGTGTCCCCAACCAAGAGAAAAGTAGATACCATTTGTGACATCAAATTTAATTTTCAACAAATAAATGTCTTAATTAATATTCCCAAAAAGAGGTATTTTTTTGTACGACCTACAAATATAGAATAATGGGAGAATCAACGTTCTTGATAAAAGGAAAGAATAGATTATGGAATACTTCAAAATTAGAAAGAGTTGTGTGTGACCATTTATTACTTGAAATGGAAGACAAAGAGAGTAAAATATGTGATGGAAACATTTCATCAACAACTACGAATGATCCATATTCAATGATTCACATGAAACAACATTAACCAAGATCAATAGATCATAAGAGCGTGATAGCGTCTCATAAACTAGCATTCTCATCAACATGTTAGCCTAACGGTACATACCACAAATGAGTCACAACCAAGATCATAAGCGCGTCAAAATGATAATGCGTTAATGTAATCCAAATATTAGACTTCAACCTCATGCCATATATGCAATTCTATGAAGCACATGTACAACATTAGTACAACAGATCTACTTAGATAAATTCCATCTAGTAAAACATTCAATTTTTTAATTTTTAAATACTTTTTAAACCGAATACTTATTAAACATCAAAAGGGTTTGGGTACTTGTTTAAATGTATGATCCTAAGTATCCCAACTCAAATATATTATGGATCGTTTACTAAGAAAATCTACAACTCAAAGTACAAAACATGAAGAATTTCAAACACCAATGCCACGAAATTTGACATGTCTACCTCAGTTTATGAACATGGCACACCGCGATAAGTTGAATCTGAGGTCATCCCTGAAAACCAAAAATTTTATTTTCCGCACTTCTTTGAGCAACGACGTGTTCACACTATTTTGATATCTATGGATTTTATTAAAACTAAATAGTTAATAAAACCTATCTCAAAATGGGTTTTAATAAAAAAATCAACACATAATTTTTCACTTGATATTCAAGAGATCACCAGAGAGGAAATATCAATTGCATGGAACATATTAAATTTTAGCCACTCTATAAATAAGATAATTGTCTCCCAGGTATAAACACACAATCATTTCACTCTTTTTTCCCATCAAACTTTAGAATTAAATTGTGTTTTGCAAAAACACATCTTTCACCAAAGAAGGAGAAACACAAGAAGTATACACGTAGAGTGGAGCATTGCACCAAAACATAACAACTAGTTAAGTGAATATTACATTATCTGATCCTGTGATCTATCTAGTAAGTTCATGTAGGAATATTAAAACAACAAATGATAAATGCATAATAACTTTTAGTCAAAAATCATGAGTATCAAAAAAATTAATTATAAAATCATCATAACGAACTTCTTACTAACTTCCTTATATTGCATTTCAGTATTTCTAACAAATTTCAAATGTTGTCTATCATAGTGTACATCAAGAATTAAAATATGAGAAATTTCTACTTTTTGTTTTATTTAATTAAGATAATACTAAGTCGAGCTATGACAAATTGCAAACATTTGAATATATTTTGTGAAATATATTATACTCATCGTCGAAGTAAATTACTTCTGCACTCCTGTCTTATAGAATTAGAGTATTTATTAATAATACTTAAATGATTGTTACAAGAATAAAAATAGAGCATTTAAATGCAATTTTAAAAGACATTTACGAACAATATTTAAATGATAAGATGATAAATAAATAGTAGATTTTATTGGGACCTTAAACAAAAGTAAAAAATAACAAAGGAGATAAATAACAAAAAGTTGACACTACCAGGTGTTGAACTTGAAACATTAAGAGGAGCAAACTCTCAAGTCCCAGGTCTTCACCAATAGGCCAACCTCTTTGTGTGATAAGTTTGATTTGGTTTATTATGTAAATCTGTATAACGACCAATTTTATATAGATAAAAGTTGCAATAAAGTAAAAACATTTAAATATTTTGCATTTCATATTGAAATTATTATTTAAGAAGTATTAAAATAATTATTTTTATAAGAAAATAATGCCTATTGTTTTATTGCGACTTGAAGAGATATCTTATTTGGTGATTCTGCGGATACTTTGGCTATGTGAAATATTGTTGAGCCACTTACTAATGAGAATTTGCAACTTAAGAATTTGTTTCAAAATTGTAAAACTCCAACTAGTTTGACGCTTTTACAAACTTGTTATGATTCTTAAATATCAAAATAAATATTTTATAATATTTATTTATAGATATAAAAGATACTAAAATTATTATGTGTCCCCAACAAGAGAAAAGTAGATACCATTTGTGACATCAAATTTAATTTTCAACAAATAAATGTCTTAATTAATATTCCCAAAAAGAGGTATTTTTTTGTACGACCTACAAATATAGAATAATGGGAGAATCAACGTTCTTGATAAAAGGAAAGAATAGATTATGGAATACTTCAAAATTAGAAAGAGTTGTGCGTGACCATTTATTACTTGAAATGGAAGACAAAGAGAGTAAAATATGTGATGGAAACATTTCATCAACAACTACGAATGATCCATATTCAATGATTCACATGAAACAACATTAACCAAGATCAATAGATCATAAGAGCGTGATAGCGTCTCATAAACTAGCATTCTCATCAACATGTTAGCCTAACGGTACATACCACAAATGAGTCACAACCAAGATCATAAGCGCGTCAAAATGATAATGCGTTAATGTAATCCAAATATTAGACTTCAACCTCATGCCATATATGCAATTCTATGAAGCACATGTACAACATTAGTACAACAGATCTACTTAGATAAATTCCATCTAGTAAAACATTCAATTTTTTAATTTTTTAAATACTTTTTAAACCGAATACTTATTAAACATCAAAAGGGTTTGGGTACTTGTTTAAATGTATGATCCTAAGTATCCCAACTCAAATATATTATGGATCGTTTACTAAGAAAATCTACAACTCAAAGTACAAAACATGAAGAATTTCAAACACCAATGCCACGAAATTTGACATGTCTACCTCAGTTTATGAACATGGCACACCGCGATAAGTTGAATCTGAGGTCATCCCTGAAAACCAAAAATTTTATTTTCCGCACTTCTTTGAGCAACGACGTGTTCACACTATTTTGATATCTATGGATTTTATTAAAACTAAATAGTTAATAAAACCTATCTCAAAATGGGTTTTTAAAAAAATCAACACATAATTTTTCACTTGATATTCAAGAGATCACCAGAGAGGAAATATCAATTGCATGGAACATATTAAATTTTAGCCACTCTATAAATAAGATAATTGTCTCCCAGGTATAAACACACAATCATTTCACTCTTTTTTCCCATCAAACTTTAGAATTAAATTGTGTTTTGCAAAAACACATCTTTCACCAAAAGAAGGAGAAACACAAGAAGTATACACGTAGAGTGGAGCATTGCACCAAAACATAACAACTAGTTAAGTGAATATTACATTATCTGATCCTGTGATCTATCTAGTAAGTTCATGTAGGAATATTATAAACAACAATGATAAATGCATAATAACTTTTAGTCAAAAATCATGAGTATCAAAAAAATTAATTATAAATCATCATAACGAACTTCTTACTAACTTCCTTATATTGCATTTCAGTATTTCTAACAAATTTCAAATGTTGTCTATCATAGTGTACATCAAGAATTAAAATTATGAGAAATTTCTACTTTTTGTTTTATTTAATTAAGATAATACTAAGTCGAGCTATGACAAATTGCAAACATTTGAATATATTTTGTGAAATATATTATACTCATCGTCGAAGTAAATTACTTCTGCACTCCTGTCTTATAGAATTAGAGTATTTATTAATAATACTTAAATGATTGTTACAAGAATAAAAATAGAGCATTTAAATGCAATTTTAAAAGACATTTACGAACAATATTTAAATGATAAGATGATAAATAAATAGTAGATTTTATTGGGACCTTAAACAAAAGTAAAAAATAACAAAGGAGATAAATAACAAAAAGTTGACACTACCAGGTGTTGAACTTGAAACATTAAGAGGAGCAAACTCTCAAGTCCCAGGTCTTCACCAATAGGCCAACCTCTTTGTGTGATAAGTTTGATTTGGTTTATTATGTAAATCTGTATAACGACCAATTTTTATATAGATAAAAGTTGCAATAAAGTAAAAACATTAAATATTTTGCATTTCATATTGAAATTATTATTTAAGAAGTATTAAAATAATTATTTTTATAAGAAAATAATGCCTATTGTTTTATTGCGACTTGAAGAGATATCTTATTTGGTGATTCTGCGGATACTTTGGCTATGTGAAATATTGTTGAGCCACTTACTAATGAGAATTTGCAACTTAAGAATTTGTTTCAAAATTGTAAAACTCCAACTAGTTTGACGCTTTTACAAACTTGTTATGATTCTTAAATATCAAAATAAATATTTTATAATATTTATTTATAGATATAAAAGATACTAAAATTATTATGTGTCCCCAACCAATAGAAAAGTAGATACCATTTGTGACATCAAATTTAATTTTCAACAAATAAATGTCTTAATTAATATTCCCAAAAAGAGGTATTTTTTGTACGACCTACAAATATAGAATAATGGGAGAATCAACGTTCTTGATAAAAGGAAAGAATAGATTATGGAATACTTCAAAATTAGAAAGAGTTGTGTGTGACCATTTATTACTTGAAATGGAAGACAAAGAGAGTAAAATATGTGATGGAAACATTTCATCAACAACTACGAATGATCCATATTCAATGATTCACATGAAACAACATTAACCAAGATCAATAGATCATAAGAGCGTGATAGCGTCTCATAAACTAGCATTCTCATCAACATGTTAGCCTAACGGTACATACCACAAATGAGTCACAACCAAGATCATAAGCGCGTCAAAATGATAATGCGTTAATGTAATCCAAATATTAGACTTCAACCTCATGCCATATATGCAATTCTATGAAGCACATGTACAACATTAGTACAACAGATCTACTTAGATAAATTCCATCTAGTAAAACATTCAATTTTTTAATTTTTTAAATACTTTTTAAACCGAAAACTTATTAAACATCAAAAGGGTTTGGGTACTTGTTTAAATGTATGATCCTAAGTATCCCAACTCAAATATATTATGGATCGTTTACTAAGAAAATCTACAACTCAAAGTACAAAACATGAAGAATTTCAAACACCAATGCCACGAAATTTGACATGTCTACCTCAGTTTATGAACATGGCACACCGCGATAAGTTGAATCTGAGGTCATCCCTGAAAACCAAAAATTTTATTTTCCGCACTTCTTTGAGCAACGACGTGTTCACACTATTTTGATATCTATGGATTTTATTAAAACTAAATAGTTAATAAAACCTATCTCAAAATGGGTTTTAATAAAAAAATCAACACATAATTTTTCACTTGATATTCAGAGATCACCAGAGAGGAATATCAATTGCATGGAACATATTAAATTTTAGCCACTCTATAAATAAGATAATTGTCTCCCAGGTATAAACACACAATCATTTCACTCTTTTTTCCCATCAAACTTTAGAATTAAATTGTGTTTTGCAAAAACACATCTTTCACCAAAAGAAGGAGAAACACAAGAAGTATACACGTAGAGTGGAGCATTGCACCAAAACATAACAACTAGTTAAGTGAATATTACATTATCTGATCCTGTGATCTATCTAGTAAGTTCATGTAGGAATATTATAAAACAACAATGATAAATGCATAATAACTTTTAGTCAAAAATCATGAGTATCAAAAAAATTAATTATAAAATCATCATAACGAACTTCTTACTAACTTCCTTATATTGCATTTCAGTATTTCTAACAAATTTCAAATGTTGTCTATCATAGTGTACATCAAGAATTAAAATTATGAGAAATTTCTACTTTTTGTTTTATTTAATTAAGATAATACTAAGTCGAGCTATGACAAATTGCAAACATTTGAATATATTTTGTGAAATATATTATACTCATCGTCGAAGTAAATTACTTCTGCACTCCTGTCTTATAGAATTAGAGTATTTATTAATAATACTTAAATGATTGTTACAAGAATAAAAATAGAGCATTTAAATGCAATTTTAAAAGACATTTACGAACAATATTTAAATGATAAGATGATAAATAAACAGTAGATTTTATTGGGACCTTAAACAAAAGTAAAAAATAACAAAGGAGATAAATAACAAAAAGTTGACACTACCAGGTGTTGAACTTGAAACATTAAGAGGAGCAAACTCTCAAGTCCCAGGTCTTCACCAATAGGCCAACCACTTTGTGTGATAAGTTTGATTTGGTTTATTATGTAAATCTGTATAACGACCAATTTTTATATAGATAAAAGTTGCAATAAAGTAAAAACATTTAAATATTTTGCATTTCATATTGAAATTATTATTTAAGAAGTATTAAAATAATTATTTTTATAAGAAAATAATGCCTATTGTTTTATTGCGACTTGAAGAGATATCTTATTTGATGATTCTGCGGATACTTTGGCTATGTGAAATATTGTTGAGCCACTTACTAATGAGAATTTGCAACTTAAGAATTTGTTTCAAAATTGTAAAACTCCAACTAGTTTGACGCTTTTACAAACTTGTTATGATTCTTAAATATCAAAATAAATATTTTATAATATTTATTTATAGATATAAAAGATACTAAAATTATTATGTGTCCCCAACCAATAGAAAAGTAGATACCATTTGTGACATCAAATTTAATTTTCAACAAATAAATGTCTTAATTAATATTCCCAAAAAGAGGTATTTTTTTGTACGACCTACAAATATAGAATAATGGGAGAATCAACGTTCTTGATAAAAGGAAAGAATAGATTATGGAATACTTCAAATTAGAAAGAGTTGTGTGTGACCATTTATTACTTGAAATGGAAGACAAAGAGAGTAAAATATGTGATGGAAACATTTCATCAACAACTACGAATGATCCATATTCAATGATTCACATGAAACAACATTAACCAAGATCAATAGATCATAAGAGCGTGATAGCGTCTCATAAACTAGCATTCTCATCAACATGTTAGCCTAACGGTACATACCACAAATGAGTCACAACCAAGATCATAAGCGTCAAATGATAATGCGTTAATGTAATCCAAATATTAGACTTCAACCTCATGCCATATATGCAATTCTATGAAGCACATGTACAACATTAGTACAACAGATCTACTTAGATAAATTCCATCTAGTAAAACATTCAATTTTTAATTTTTTAAATACTTTTTAAACCGAATACTTATTAAACATCAAAAGGGTTTGGGTACTTGTTTAAATGTATGATCCTAAGTATCCCAACTCAAATATATTATGGATCGTTTACTAAGAAAATCTACAACTCAAAGTACAAAACATGAAGAATTTCAAACACCAATGCCACGAAATTTGACATGTCTACCTCAGTTTATGAACATGGCACACCGCGATAAGTTGAATCTGAGGTCATCCCTGAAAACCAAAAATTTTATTTTCCGCACTTCTTTGAGCAACGACGTGTTCACACTATTTTGATATCTATGGATTTTATTAAAACTAAATAGTTAATAAAACCTATCTCAAAATGGGTTTTAATAAAAAAATCAACACATAATTTTTCACTTGATATTCAAGAGATCACCAGAGAGGAAATATCAATTGCATGGAACATATTAAATTTTAGCCACTCTATAAATAAGATAATTGTCTCCCAGGTATAAACACACAATCATTTCACTCTTTTTTCCCATCAAACTTTAGAATTAAATTGTGTTTTGCAAAAACACATCTTTCACCAAAAGAAGGAGAAACACAAGAAGTATACACGTAGAGTGGAGCATTGCACCAAAACATAACAACTAGTTAAGTGAATATTACATTATCTGATCCTGTGATCTATCTAGTAAGTTCATGTAGGAATATTATAAAACAACAATGATAAATGCATAATAACTTTTAGTCAAAAATCATGAGTATCAAAAAAATTAATTATAAAATCATCATAACGAACTTCTTACTAACTTCCTTATATTGCATTTCAGTATTTCTAACAAATTTCAAATGTTGTCTATCATAGTGTACATCAAGAATTAAAATTATGAGAAATTTCTACTTTTTGTTTTATTTAATTAAGATAATACTAAGTCGAGCTATGACAAATTGCAAACATTTGAATATATTTTGTGAAATATATTATACTCATCGTCGAAGTAAATTACTTCTGCACTCCTGTCTTATAGAATTAGAGTATTTATTAATAATACTTAAATGATTGTTACAAGAATAAAAATAGAGCATTTAAATGCAATTTTAAAAGACATTTACGAACAATATTTAAATGATAAGATGATAAATAAATAGTAGATTTTATTGGGACCTTAAACAAAAGTAAAAAATAACAAAGGAGATAAATAACAAAAAGTTGACACTACCAGGTGTTGAACTTGAAACATTAAGAGGAGCAAACTCTCAAGTCCCAGGTCTTCACCAATAGGCCAACCTCTTTGTGTGATAAGTTTGATTTGGTTTATTATGTAAATCTGTATAACGACCAATTTTTATATAGATAAAAGTTGCAATAAAGTAAAAACATTTAAATATTTTGCATTTCATATTGAAATTATTATTTAAGAAGTATTAAAATAATTATTTTTATAAGAAAATAATGCCTATTGTTTTATTGCGACTTGAAGAGATATCTTATTTGGTGATTCTGCGGATACTTTGGCTATGTGAAATATTGTTGAGCCACTTACTAATGAGAATTTGCAACTTAAGAATTTGTTTCAAAATTGTAAAACTCCAACTAGTTTGACGCTTTTACAAACTTGTTATGATTCTTAAATATCAAAATAAATATTTTATAATATTTATTTATAGATATAAAAGATACTAAAATTATTATGTGTCCCCAACCAATAGAAAAGTAGATACCATTTGTGACATCAAATTTAATTTTCAACAAATAAATGTCTTAATTAATATTCCCAAAAAGAGGTATTTTTTTGTACGACCTACAAATATAGAATAATGGGAGAATCAACGTTCTTGATAAAAGGAAAGAATAGATTATGGAATACTTCAAAATTAGAAAGAGTTGTGTGTGACCATTTATTACTTGAAATGGAAGACAAAGAGAGTAAAATATGTGATGGAAACATTTCATCAACAACTACGAATGATCCATATTCAATGATTCACATGAAACAACATTAACCAAGATCAATAGATCATAAGAGCGTGATAGCGTCTCATAAACTAGCATTCTCATCAACATGTTAGCCTAACGGTACATACCACAAATGAGTCACAACCAAGATCATAAGCGCGTCAAAATGATAATGCGTTAATGTAATCCAAATATTAGACTTCAACCTCATGCCATATATGCAATTCTATGAAGCACATGTACAACATTAGTACAACAGATCTACTTAGATAAATTCCATCTAGTAAAACATTCAATTTTTTAATTTTTTAAATACTTTTTAAACCGAATACTTATTAAACATCAAAAGGGTTTGGGTACTTGTTTAAATGTATGATCCTAAGTATCCCAACTCAAATATATTATGGATCGTTTACTAAGAAAATCTACAACTCAAAGTACAAAACATGAAGAATTTCAAACACCAATGCCACGAAATTTGACATGTCTACCTCGGTTTATGAACATGGCACACCGCGATAAGTTGAATCTGAGGTCATCCCTGAAAACCAAAAATTTTATTTTCCGCACTTCTTTGAGCAACGACGTGTTCACACTATTTTGATATCTATGGATTTTATTATAACTAAATAGTTAATAAAACCTATCTCAAAATGGGTTTTAATAAAAAAATCAACACATATTTTTCACTTGATATTCAAGAGATCACCAGAGAGGAAATATCATTGCATGGAATATTAAATTTTAGCCACCCTATAAATAAGATAATTGTCTCCAGGTATAAACCCACAATCATTTCACTCTTGTTTCCCATCAAACTTTAGAATTAAATTGTGTTTTGCAAAAACACATCTTTCACCAAAAGAAGGAGAAACACAAGAAGTATACACGTAGAGTGGAGCATTGCACCAAACATAACAACTAGTTAAGTGAATATTACATTATCTGATCCTGTGATCTATCTAGTGTTCATGTAGGAATATTATAAAACCAATGATAAATGCATAATAACTTTTAGTCAAAATCATGAGTATCAAAAAATTAATTATAAATCATCATAACGAACTTCTTACTAACTTCCTTATATTGCATTTCAGTATTTCTAACAAATTTCAAATGTTGTCTATCATAGTGTACATCAAGAATTAAAATTATGAGAAATTTCTACTTTTTTGTTTTATTTAATTAAGATAATACTAAGTCGAGCTATGACAAATTGCAACATTTGAATATATTTTGTGAAATATATTATACTCATCGTCGAAGTAATTACTTCTGCACTCCTGTCTTATAGAATTAGAGTATTTATAATACTTAAATGTTGTTACAAGAATAAAAATAGAGCTTTAAATGCAATTTTAAAAGACATTTACGAACAATATTTAAATGATAAGATGATAAAAATAGTAGAATTTATTGGGACCTTAAACAAGTAAAAATAACAAAGGAGATAAATAACAAAAAGTTAACACTACCAGGTTTGAACTGAAACATTAAGAGGAGCAAACTCTCAAGTCCCCGGTCTTCACAATAGGCCAACCTCTTTGTGTGATAAGTTTGATTTGTTTATTATGTAAATCTGTATAACGACCAATTTTTATATAGACAAAAAGTTGCAATAAGTAAAAACATTTAAATATTTTGCATTTCATATTGAAATTATTATTTAAGAAGTATTAAATATTATTTTTATAAGAAAATAATGCCTATTTTTTATTTGCGACTTGAAGGTATCTTATTTGGTGATTCTGCGCGATACTTTGGCTATGTGAAATTGGTTGAGCCACTTACTAATGAGAATTTGCAACTTAAGAATTTGTTTCAAAATTGTAAAACTCCAACTAGTTTGACGCTTTTACAACTTGTTATGATTCTTAAATATCCAAAATCATTTTATAATATTTATTTATAGATATAAAAGATACTAAATTATATGTTGTCCCCACCAAGAGAAAGTAATACCATTGTGACATCAATTTAATTTCAATTTAATAAAAAACTGTTCTTAATTAATATTCCCAAAAGAGGTATTTTTTTGTACGACCTACAAATTAGAATAATGGGAGAATCACGTTCTTGATAAAAGGAAAGAATAGATTATGGAATACTTCAAATTAGAAAGAGTTGTGTCGTCCATTTATTCTTGAAATGGAAGACAAAGAGAGTAAAATATGTGATGGAAACATTCATCAACAACTACGAATGATCCATATTCAATGATTCACATGAACACATTAACCAACGATCAATAGATCATAAGAGCGTTAGCGTCTCATAAACTAGCATTCTCATCAACATGTTACCTAACGGTACATACCACAAATGATTCACAACCACATCATAAGCGCGTCAAAATGATAATGCGTTAATGTATCCAAATATTAGACTTCAACCTCATGCCATATATGCAATTCTATGAAGCAACATGTACAACATTAGTACAACAGATCTACTTAGATAAATTCCATCTAGTAAACATTCATTTTTTAATTTTTTAAATACTTTTTAAACCGAATACTTATTAACATCAAAAGGGTTTGGGTACTTGTTTAAATGTATGATCCTAAGTATCCAACTCAATATATTATGGATCGTTTACTAAGAAAATCTACAACTCAAAGTACAAAACATGAAGAATTTCAAACACCAATGCCACGAAATTTGACATGTCTACCTCAGTTTATGAACATGGCACACCGCGATAAGTTGAATCTGAGGTCATCCCTGAAAACCAAAATTTTATTTTCCGCACTCTTTGAGCAACGACGTGTTCACACTATTTTGATATCTATGATTTTATTAAAACTAATATTTAATAACCTATCTCAAAATGGGTTTTAATAAAAAAATCAACACATATTTTTCACTTGATATTCAAGAGATCACCAGAGAGGAAATATCAATTGCATGGAACATTTAAATTTTAGCCACTCTATAAATAATAATTGTCTCCCAGGTATAAACACACAATCATTTTCACTCTATTTTCCCATCAAACTTTAGAATTAATTGTGTTTTGCAAAACCACTCTTTCACCAAAGAGGAGAACACAAGAAGTATACACGTAGAGTGGAGCATTGCACCACAAAATAACAACTAGTTAAGTGAATATTACATTACTGATCCTGTGATCTATCTAGTAAGTTCATGTAGGAATATTATAAAAAACAATGATAATGCATAATAACTTTAGTCAAAAATCATGAGTATCAAAAAATTAATTATAAAATCATCATAACGACTTCTTACTAACTTCCTTATATTGCTTTGAGTATTTCTAACAAATTTCAAATGTTGTCCCATCATAGTGTCATCAGAATTAAACTATGAGAAATTTCTACTTTTTGTTTTATTTAATTAAGATAATACTAAGTCGAGCTATGACAAATTGCAAACATTTGATATATTTTGTGAATATATTATACTCATCGTCGAAGTAAATTACTTCGCCTCCCCCACTGTCTTATAGAATTAGAGTATTTTAATAATACTTAAATGATTTTACAGAATAAAAATAGAGCATTTAAATGCAATTTTAAAAGACATTTACGACAATATTTTTACATATAAGATGATAATAAATAGTAGATTTTATTGGGACCTTAAACAAAAGTAAAAAATAACAAAGGAGATAAATAACAAAAAGTTGACACTACCATGTGTTTAACTTGAAACCTTAAGAGGAGCAAACTCTCAGTCCCAGGTCTTCACCATAGGCCAACCTCTTTGTGTGATAGTTTTGATTGGTTTATTATGTAAATCTGTATAACGACCAATTTTTATATAGATAAAGTTGCAATAAAGTACAAAACATTTAAATATTTTGCATTTCATATTGAAATTATTATTTAAGAAGTATTAAACTAATTATTTTTATAAGAAATAATGCCTATGTTTTATTGCGACTGAAGAGATATCTTATTTGGTGATTCTGCGGATACTTTGGCTATGTGAAATATTGTTGAGCCACTTACTAATGAGATTTGCACTAAGAATTTGTTTCAAAATTGTAAAACTCCAACTAGTTTGACGCTTTTACAAACTGTTTATGATTTCTAAATATCAAATAAATATTTTATAATATTATTTATAGATATAAAGGACACTAAAATTATTATGTGTCCCCAACAACCAAGAGAAAAGTAGATACATTTGTGACATCATTTACTTTTCAACAATTACTGTCTTAATTAATATTCCAAAAGAGGTATTTTTTGTACGACCTACAATATAGAATAATGGGAGAATCAACATTCTTGATAAAAGGAAAGAATAGATTATGGAATACTTCAAATTAGAAAAGAGTTGTGTGTGACCATTTTGTTACTTGAAATGGAAGACAAGAGAGGTAAAATATGTGATGGAAACATTTCATCAACAACTACGAAATGATCCATATTCAATGATTCAATGAACAACATTAACAAGATCAATAGATCATAAGAGCGTGATAACGTCTCATAAACTAGCATTCTCATCAACATGTTGCCTAACGGTACATACCACAAATGAGTCACAACCAAGATCATAAGGCTTCAAAATGATAATGCGTTAATGTAATCCAAATATTAGACTTCAACCTCATGCCATATATGCAATTCTATGAAGCCATGTACAACATTAGTACAACAGATCTATTTAGATAAATTCATCTAGAAAACATTCAATTTTTATTTTTTAAATACTTTTTAAACCGAAAACTCTTATTAACATCAAAGGGTTTGGGTACTTGTTTAAATGTATGATCCTAAGTTCCCACTCAAATATATTATGGATCGTTTACTAAGAATCTACACTCAAAGTACAAAACCTGAAGAATTTCCAACACAATGCCACGAAATTTGACATGTCTACCTCATGTTTTTGAACATGGCACACCGCGATCAGTTGAATCTGAGGTCATCCCTGAAACCAAAAATTTTATTTTCCGCACTTCTTTGAGCAACGACGTGTTCACCTATTTTGATATCTATGGATTTATTAAAACTAATAGTTACTAAAACCTATCTCAAATGGGTTTTAATAAAAAAAATCAACACATAATTTTCACTTGATATTCAAGAGATCACCAGAGAGGAATTATCATTTGCGGAACATATTAATTTTAGCCACTCTACTAAATAAGATATTGTCTCCCAGGTATAACACCAATCATTTCACTCTTTTTTTTTTCCCATCAACTTTAGAATTAAATTGTTTTTTGCAAAAACAATCTTTCACCAAAAAGGTAGAAACAAGAAGTATCACTAGAGTGGAGCATTGCACAAAACATAACACTAGTTTAAGTGAATATTACATTATCTGATCCGGTGATCTATCTAGTAAGTTCATGTAGGAATATTATAAAACACAATGATAATGCATAATACTTTTCGTCAAAATCATGAGTATCCAAAAAATTAATTATAAAATCATCATAACGAACTTCTTACTAACTTCCTTATATTGCATTTCAGTATTTCTAACAATTTCAAATGTTGTCTATCATAGTGTACACAAGAATTAAAACTATGAGAAATTTTCTACTTTTTGTTTTATTTAATTAAGATAATACTAAGTCGAGCTATGACAAATTGCAA